>NC_064307.1:3341170-3641170 GCF_023373825.1 Bactrocera dorsalis
TAAAAAAATATTAATATTTGCAACCGGAACCACTAAATAACTTTGTAACAAAGTAGCTGAAGAAAACTGCGGCAGCTCCAGAAAATATCCGCAAAAATATTTGAGGATTGCTGCAAAGTTGACAGTTTTTGGTCGGATATTCATGCGAGCTTGTCTCGTTTACGTATCCCTGATTGCTATGGGAATGTGAGTTGTACATGTCAATACATAAATACATACCTACCTATTGGCTACATCACTAAGTATTTTCAGTTTAGTACAATTTAGCACGATTTTTTTTATTGGGGAACACTTTTTAGGAAGGTAGACAAATATAATCTTTCAGCAATCCCACGAGTTGTTATTAGGCGTTTGCATTGACCAACAACTTTATCATAACCGCAACGGCTTCAAGAGCTAATTTTAAATATATAACGGTAAAGCCATTAAGTGGGAAGCTGGTTGCGGGAAAATACACTACGACCAGCTATTATCATCGAACGAAATTACGTAGTGCATGACCCAACATACATAAACTCGAAATTTTAATTGAAAAGAGATAAGAAAGTTGTTGTAGCGGCAGAAAACTTTCCTGTGGTAATTTCCTGCCAAAATGCCTAGTTGACAGTCCTAGTCCGGATAAAAATCCGGGTCCGTTCCGGTTACTTGGCCCGACTGTAATGGGAACAGTAAGCAAGCTAAGGTCTGCTCCGAGCCAATAACGGAGTATTTATACAGAAAGATTTGAAATAAACTTACTAATAATAAACTTTATTGGTGGTAAGATGTTAAGGATTTTATTTTTCCAATTAAATTTATTTATTGTAAATAACAAAAAAATATAATTTTTTATGCATTCTTAGCAATATTAATACCACAGTTGATCAGGTTTGGATTTCATGCATGCTGCAAACCACTCAATTAATTATTTAAACTAAAATTGATTAATAAATGTATGCGTGGTATTGCAGCTGCTGAATAATCAATACTATGTGTAAAATATTATTTCCAGTCGTCAGTCGATATTCCTTACGCATTAAATCACATACCGTTTCAATATTGAACTTCGCAATATATTGTTTACGATATAAACACAACTATTTTATTTTTGTAAATGAATTTAGGGCTCTGGTGATAGAAACAAAAATTGATGTACACTTTCGTTTTTAATAGCGTCGAACGCTACAAAGCGTACAAACGCCAGCGTCACACTTTTTCACTCATTACGACATTTTTAGAAAGTTTGAATGAACGTTACTCACCACTAAAACCAAGAAAAATTGAAAATAAACTAATCCAATAAAACCACTAGCAAATGGGCCCGTTTTCGTGATTATAATATCGTTATTATTGGTAAAATTCTTTTAATTTTTGATCAAAATTAGTCCGCAGCAAGAAAATCTTTTGTCACCTATTTTTTCATCATATGACAGACAACAGATAGACACTTTCGTTAAAATTAAAAGAAGCCATGACAATATTGGAAATTTCAGTGTTGCAATACCTTGAGTGATGCCACATTTTTTTAGAATACCAAATTTTAATTAATAAATACATTTAGTAAAACGGCTAAAATGCAAAAATATGATGGTTCATGCAAGTTTGTTAACTTTTCTTTTTAAAGATGTTATAATGTCGTAGTTATAATAATATAAAAAATATTGCAGAACCACTGCACGTGTTTTAAAAACAGAACGTAAAATATATATTTAACGAAAGTCATTAGAGCGCCACCTGTTGGTGAGCTGAAATGACTTTGTGTTTTGGCAATACTGCACATCAGTCATTTCGTATTTATTTTTCATAGTAATCAGTAAGTTTTTCCTCCAAGATCGTAAAGTGATTTTTGAAAAAGTTAAAATCGGTTTAATTGCTTAAAAAATCGCATAAATTAGTACAAATTACGGACAACTCGCGCACAAAAATCGAATTACGAGTGTTTAAAGTGTTATCAGTGTATTTGGACAAAATACGTAAAGCCTGTGCTTTCGCAAAGCCAAAGAAAAAAAACGTCATCTTTGTCGAATTGATTCGCTGGCGACCACAACGACATTCGCAACAGGAGAAAAAAGAAATTAAACAATAATCATATAAATGACAAGTGGTTGATTTTGGTTTACTTTTTGCAACTGTTTCTAACGCTATTATAAAAAGAAAATAAAATTATAAAAGTGTCAACAGGAATACTATAAAAAAACAGCCTAAATAAGACGCAGACAAACAAGGTTAGTGCGAATTGGAAAGTTGTATATCTGTGCAAACCTCTACATTGAATAATAATGTTAAAATAGGTATATCTACATTCATATACATAAGTATATATTAAAAATAGTTTTTATTTTAAATGGTGAAAACGAATATATACGATGTATGTATCTGATATTTGCAATTTTGAATCCGTAAAATAATTACGAATATTGTGCCAAGTACAAGTAATTTATACAAAAAATTGTTTATTAACTAACTTATGTATATATCTTAATTTCATAAGAATTAAGAATTTGGTATATATCAACAATAAAAATGAAAGACCCTCTGGTTTTCCTATGAAACCAATTCAACAATTATTCATCAATATTTATACTTTTAAAGCTAACTATTCGCTTAGTGTGCAGCTTAACAAACTTTAGAAGCCATATGTTCGCGTGGGGCAACGACACATGAATTTGAGTTTGTGTATTTGCATGGCGATCTGTGCGTCTTCAAGGATGTTATCGCGATGTTTGTTCCAAAAGCAGCTTCAGTTTGATTGAAATTGTCACTGAGCGTTAATCGTTTGTTGATATACAAAAACTCATGTACATATGTAAATGCATCCATACCTCTTGGTATATGTCTTCTTGGTATTAACTAACGTATTGTGATTATAAATTGAGCTTTAAACTTATGTTTGCTTTTGAGTAGCACTATTCTTTTTACTATTCTTAAATTCACGTTTTTATTCTCACACATTTTTAAATTTTTCTTGCAAAAAAGTTACAAATTTATACAAATTGAGAAATTAGACAAAGTGTCTACTCACATTAAAAATTCAGTTTGATGCAAAATTTGGTATTGGCAAATATAAATTGGAAACTTTCCAGTCAAAAATAATTAGGCAAGCTACATACGTTCTATTAAATTGTTTGTTCTATTAAATTAGAAGAGAGTCCTTTATTAATACTTCACTTGTTCCATATGCGCTTAAAATTTATGTTTCAGTGTTCCCTACTTCTCACATCTATTTCTGTCCACTTTGGCGTACAAACGTAGAATCAAGTATTTTTACTGCCCTTATTTGTGAGTTTGTGGTTTTGTCAGTATTTTCATCGATTATTATTTTCTATGCCTATGAATACCAATTCATACATACATGTGTATATACATATTAAAGTTTACATTATTTATTTATCTTTTCTTTTATTGTTTGACCGTGAATTGTTTGTTGAATTTGTTACTTGTTTTCCATTGCCTACCGTTTTGCCGCAAAATAAATTAAATCGCTGGTAACAAATAATCGTAAACAAATATTAGTACATTTAAATTTCATATTACAAGTTTACACTCTTTATCATGCTTTATGTATATTTTTTACTAAGCTTTCTTTTTGAAAGATGAGTCAAATCGAAGCTTTGTGGTCATCGCGTGAATGAGTAACAAGTTTTTCAGCTTTAAAAATATGCAGCTTTTGAAAAATTGATGTTTTCCTTTATATATGTTTATTTATAATTAATATTATATAATATATAACGACAATAAAATATTAAGCTTGCCTGCTGCTATATGTTCAATATATCGTGACCTGAAATGCAAAAATAACGTAGCAACATTTTCAGAAATTTACAGTGGCATGAATGAAACACGAAACAAAATCGAACATGAGTGAAACAAAATATTAATATTGGTTAAGACTGGTTTATATATGACCGCAGAACCAGAAAATGTTGAACATATGTAATATTATGTATATAATTTGAAGTAGTGAAGCGTAATCAATAAGACACTCAGTTTTGATTTTTTTGATGATACGTTATTTTGCATTTCAGGTGACGATATGTATGTACATATAATATTGAAAAAAATTTAAAAAAATCGTGATTTTTTTTTTAAATGTAATATTTATTTATATATGTACAAAGGATTTAGCATTATCAAAGATCTGGTGAATTCTTCACAATGTTCTGTTCCTTTGTGCTTCAATGCTGTCTTAAATTTTTTCATAGCCGAACATGCACTTCTTGTTTTCTTTCGGCAATTTGTAGAAGCACTTGATTAGCAAAAACATTTTATAAAACCCTTTTCTTCAGAAAAACGATTTGTTACGAATAAATACTGGCACCTGTAGAGTGAGGAGATTGAAACATGATAAACTAAATTATTAGGTCTAGTGCAATAAAAAATACAATATTTTTCCAAATTTTTTACCAATATATTGAAAAAGCGATTCGAACGGTTACCGTTTACATGACTCTAACTCAAAAACTATTAAATAATTTATTTTTTAATATTTATAAAGTTTGAACTACATATATGTATGTATATATTCGTTATGTATTGACTAACGAATTTTATAAATTTTTTACAAATTTTGTCTCACAATCAAAAAGTTACAAGGTGACCTATATGACTCAAAAGAAGAGCACACTTTCCCGATTTACAAAAATGAGGTAATGTAAACGGTATTTAACTGTAAACTATTTTTTGGCTTCTTCTTCTGTGACTAATTTTAATTTTTTTCGCTGAATTCATATTTTATTTTTTTAATTTCAATAGCTTTTGTTATCTGATAAATTGAGATAATTGTGGCATAAAAACCTGTTAACTGAGTACAAGCAAGTATTTCGTTTTGTGTTTTGTTGTGCTGCTTTGCTTGAGGTTGAAACGCGCAGCGTAAAAGATGTTTTCCGCTCACCAAATACATGACTATCTGCGAACGTGTCATTAGCTTCGTTTTCCCATACTATTGATGCGAATGTCGGTGGTTTATATTCTTTTTTATTTTTATTTTGCTTCTTATTCGCACATGAGCATACAGTAATGTAACCATCATGCTTCTCAAGGCTAGCGGGTGTTGTTGCTTGACTGATTGGATGGCGCGTTGGTGAAGTGTTTGACGTTCGCAGTTATGCCGCAGTGCCTAGGCACTTTCTCTTCCATCATAACTTTTGTTTGTCTTCTCTACTTTGCAGTCTCATATCTTTTTTTGCACGCTTAGTACCGCGTTCTTGTCTACAATTATTGTTGTATTTATAACAGTTAAACATTATACTAATTGCGCTATACCTATCTGAGAGATATTTACGCACATATGTACATACATATGTATATCGTCTTCAACTTGCTTCGCGCTGCGTAAATAATATGTTATTCATACGTCCTGTACGCCAAAACATACACACACACACACGCACAAATACATTACAGTAGCCACTACTTATGTATATGTACCCACAACTTCACCCCTCACCCTTCCTTCTTTCTCTTTCCTACTTCCTAATTCAAACTTCAATCTTCATAAGTCTCAGCTTGTGCTTCCAAAGTCGCCGAGTCAGCGAACTACTTAGGCAAGCAGTCAGCCAACCAGTCAGTCTAGCATTCAGTTAACAAGTCTCACTTACTCATCTGTCTTCGCCCTGCAGTGGTCTCTCATTGCGGTGTTGTATTAGCGCCTTTTGCAATTACCGCTTTTTCTTTTCAAGTTTGCTGCCTACCTGGCCTGGCCAATTTCTGTGGGCTCTCTATGTTTTCCTGTTTTAATATTAGTTTTCTTTCCTACATGTTTAGCTGTGTTTATTTATTTCATGGGCACATTACCAGCTCACCTCCCATTGCTCATTATCGCACGACTTATGTGGGCATCGCCTTTATTTTTTTCCCATTTTCGCTCCTGCCTTTTGCTTTTACCTTTTTCCTTTAGTTTAATGAACTCTTGCGGGTTTACAAATTACCTTCCTGTTGTAAATTGAAACATTACTTTTTACATTGGCAACAAACAGCTCATTGCTGAGACAAATCTACACTCGGCATGTAAATCCTAAGTGTGTAAGAAGTGAGCACTCGCTGCGACAGATAATTATTATATCACTGGCAGCAAATTGTTCACTGGAAAACCTTTGCAATATGCCTAAGAGCAGTTATTTTATAGGCCATCAGACATTTAACAGATATGATATATATAGATACTTATATATTTAGATATGAGTAAGTTGTGCAAGGAACAGATTTTCTGCGTTTAAAAATCATAAAATTAGTCGAGCTCTAAAATCGCTGATACTCACTCAATAGAATTTTCTTTCTTGACTGTACTTCACCCGTCAAAATTCATACGTTTTAGGGTGTATTAACTTTTTGACGTCAAGCAAAGTAGAAAGTAAGAATAAATTAATATTAGTCTTAGCTACTTAGGTATCAAGTGTTTCAGAAATTTCATTGTATATCGTTTTTAGCGACTTACATACCGTATCTGTACTGGCTTGGTAGCCAGACGAATGACACTTAGGCAATCATATCAGTTGTTTCGTTTCCCGGTATGCCCTTGTGGCGTGAGTGGCCCAGTGTATATATGCAGACATCCATATATGTATCTACTGTCACTCTGCTTCTAAATACATTCTCCGTCGTAATACGTTATGAGATTATTGCCTTAATTGCCGCTTGGCTATTCGTATTTGTGTTGTTTCCTGCATTACCAACCATCTCAGCAGCTTTCCTCGCCGCAAAAACTTCCGTTGGTAAAATTCTGAAGTATTCCGGTAGCTTGAAGGTTCGCTTAAGATCTAGCTTGCCCATCTCTTTTAGAGATAATTCTACAAAAAGCTCTTAAAGCTACGGCCAGTTAAACGCTCGAGTCTTAAAGATAATCGTTTGTGAACACTACTTATAGTTTTCTAATCATCTGGAGATATACATACATGTCAAATAGTAAAAAATCCAATATTTTCTCATATTTATTCGCACTTTACTATCACTAATTCATGGACTATACCCTGCAACCTCTTTATATACACAAAGTCTTCGGTATCTTCGCACTTCCTTTACGAGTATAATATTATATTTGTGCAGATAAATGCTTTTATTTTCGCGTGCGTGCTGTAGTGCCATTTGAATGTTCAAGGATTTCAAGGTGTGTCATCTGCCAAGTTCCTCGCAGCGTAAGCCAACGCAGCCACTTTGCTTAGCATATTCCCTCATAGCCAAGCAGTCTGACAGACACTCGGTTACGCATACATACAAGTGTATAAATGTTTATGTGTATGCGTGTGGTTCATAGGGTCTGTAGTTTATTTGGTAGAACGCTTCCATGATTTACATTCATTTTTCCAGAGTATACAAAAAGGCAGGTCGTTTTGGCTCTTTTTCCCTGCTTTTTTTGGTTAGCCTTTATCATTAGTTTGCTGTATAGATATAAACTATGTATATTATTTTCTTTTAGTTAAACTCTCACACATGTTTGTTGTTGCTTCATTTTTGTCACATATTCGTCGTTCCTTTGTTGCAACGCGCTTCGTGCGGCGCAAGTAGCCCGAGTAGCTTAGTTCACACATAAGTGTGCATGCTGCTTTTGTTGTTGCCGCACGCTTTTGGGCAATCCCTTTAAATGTATGAAATATCGCTACTCTCTTATTTCACTACGCTGTGCCAAAATGTGACCTAGTTTATAACGGTATTTTTGCTTTTGTGTGCCCTCTTACACATCTGCATTTTTAATGCGACACTCTTGCTTTTCTTTATTTAAGCTCACTTAACCTGAAAGATTTAAAGAAAAGCGAGTTTTATTGTCTGCAAATTGCTGAGTGTTTCGTTGGCTGCAGTTTGTTGCTCCGGTGCTTACACCATTTTGCGTTTCTTTTGGCGGACATTCTTACCACAAGATCTAAAAGATCTAAATGCAAAAAAAATAAAAATGTTATATGTAGTCGGTATCGATTCATTTAGTTTAGAATTTTTTATCAGAATTTATATACTTTATCAAAATATATATATATATATGTATATATATGTATATATATGATATCGGCTAATAAAGCTTTAGAAAACTTTATAAAATTATTTTATCAGGATTTACTGAGCGAATGAAACTGCGTGAAGTTCTTAGACGCTCTGGTATAAGGAATGGTTGCACATCAAAGCATTTGGTCTTTTGTCTTCTAATTGCAATTCAACCTTTAAAACGCTGCAGTGGCCCTGGGCTTGAAATTAGGGTTCATCGAGAGTTTAAGGCACCCCACGCCACAATAAACTTACTCGATGCTGATACAATGCCTTCAATCTACTATTCTCGGAATCTTATAAGAATGATTTTTATTTTCAAATGTTTCATCAAATGAAGGAAGCGTTCTTATAAATAGTTGTTTCAAAAATGGTATCAGAAAGCACTACCATAAACCCGAAAAATCACGAAAAAATTATAGCAGAAAATATCCAAAAATTTCAGTTCACTAAATTGAGCTTTGCACCGCTGTGTTGCTGATTTCATGCCCGTCTAACAATAATTATTTGCTTTGGCAATTAAGCAAATGATAATTTCCATTCGAGTTTTCATTGTTTAGTCAATTTTCTGTGACATTAAACAAATTAGACTCGCAGTTTCAGTGAACTTGCCACTTTAAAGTCCGTCTCTATCGATTTTCCACCGACACCGACATCATGCGAAAGCAACAGTCAACCATTTAAATAATTAAAGGCTGAGTGAAATGTTTTAGTTGTTATTGTGGTAAAGTGATAGCAGTAAATAAAAGTGTATTTGTATGGAATTTTGTAATGAAAAATATTGCGAAAGCGTGGGCTGTGCGGGCCTTCCGCTACTACGTGCTAGTACAAATATTTATGTGTCTATCTTAGGTTAACAAGCAAAACCTGCTAAGTGCTTTTAGGAAATTTTGAATCGTCGAGCTTGACATGCGTATAAGCTTTTTTATATGTAATCAAACTTGTAGTTAAGTAAATATTCGTTTACATAGCATTAATGTGCACAAAACTGTATCCCGAATAGCCATTTTTCTTGCAAAAATATAGAGTTTATCATACAAATGTTAACTCCACTTAACTGATTTTTCCGTCAGCTACGATATGTTGTCCGCTTAATAATAGTACGTGTACACACGGCTACTTTAACACACCTACATATACTACATAGCAACTGTAGCGTAGCGTCTGGTGACCGTGACCATTTAAGGACGAGGCGTTGTTTTTCCTATCGCCATAATACGTAATCCTCTCGTCTCATTTGGTATACTCGCATTGCCTGCTGGCCATAATGGTTGGCTTCCTATGTTTTTATTTGTGTTTCATGACACCATTTGCTGCATTTTTTATCCAACTGTTTGAGACGTTGTGTTTATTTTTGTGTCCTGTTTGCTTCCCCGTATTTTATCCGCCACTTCACTGTCATTTGCACGCGATAAATAGGCTCCATGTGTACACATGTACATATGTATGTGTGTTGTGTCTCCATATCCGATATGCCTGCTTCATATATTTTTGAATTCATTTGCACCATTTTCTTATTAGTTTTTACCACTAGACAGCAAATATTTATAGCGGCGCGTAGTTTTCCTTTTTACGATGATCTAATTGTCTTCTATTATTTTTCAATTTGCTCATTCTCATATCCGTTAAGCTAAGACAAATATCCCGTACAAATATTCACTTTCTCTCAGAGTAGACGCATGAACCATAGCTGGACTTGAACCAGAGCACATGCGCGACGTAAGGCTAAGTGCATAGGAACAATTTAGGGATGGACTGAGATGACTTTCTTTTTTTCGATTTCGCCTCATTTTCCGTACACCATTCGTTGGATTGTTTAACATTGGTTTATGAATATGGCATTATAAACTTACGACATGGTCCTCCTTGCTTCCATCGCCTTTGCGACTTCTACTCCATTTCGTTTTTGCAAAATATTTAGGTCTTTTGGTACACAGAGTTTGGACACGCTTCATACCCAAAAACATTAACCAAATGTACTGCGTCAATCCATTAGAGATGCTGATATCTATTGTGAGATTGTTTTTGAAACACTGTTTCTTTACTTTGTCGTTGATAGAGATGGATGGACGTTTCGTATGAGGCAAGTTTCGATGGCTTTACGACCTTCACTGAATAATTTTCCCCACTCTTCCCCAGGCACTTGCAAACTTTTCAACGATTCCTTAACCGTAATGCTACTAGAAATGCAAAATCAGACTCGATGTCATGGGTCATTTTTGATCAGGGAATATATTAGAGTATTTTTATAAAAAGAAAGGGATTTGGAAATTATAAAAACCAAAGGTATTTAGAGGTAAAGTGAAAGTAAAGATGTTCTAGGAGTGACCGGGTTTAATGTCGTATTTTGGAGTTGGTCGTTTAATCCGAAATTACTATAACACGGTGGCTTTGAAAATTAGATTCAGTCCAAGACCACATACATGTCATATTTCGTATTTTTAAAATGGATATTTCTCTACTACTCCTCGCTTTTCTTTTTTCTCTTGTATCATCATGACTATAGCCTAAGACACTTGATTATAACTGCAAGTTGGTATAGCGGTGTTGCTACAAGGGTCTAGTTAATATCTTATAAGTACACTTGCAAGCATTCGCATCGCTTTTCTTGTCATTGTCAACATTCAAATATGATATTAACATGATGAGAGACACTAAATGGAAAACGTCACTTAACGACGGCGTGTAGGCGACTGAGTAAACGTGTGAATAAGTGAATGGGCGAAAATATATGCATGCCTGAGTGTTTACCTATTTAATGGGAATGCGTGTTGATATAATTCAATTTTTATCTTGTCATACTTCAACTTTTAACGGCGCATATACCGAATACCGAGGCACATATGTGCCTGTATATGTATCGTATACTCGTTTACAAATGCATTAAACCATTTTACTCGAAAGCTTTTCCGTCAAATGCTGCTATTCTCGATGACTTGTATTTACGATCGTGTTATCAGTGCCATAAACTTCGTGAAATATACTTAGATTAGATACTTAGCGTGGTTCCAGTTCCGAAAGGTTTTTTTGTGTTCTCCTTTAACGGCGTCGGTTTTATTTATCAATATTTTGTGTGAGTAAATATGTGCCGGTGTTGGGTAAGAAGAAAGGCCTAGCAGGTGAACTGGTGTATTCTAAAATAAGGTTTGAGTAAGATATCGACGAAAAACTATTTCTCTAAATGCAACGTGAGATTTTAGAGTTGGTGCTTTGTGGCACATTTTAGTGTTAACTTATAAATGAGTATATAATAAGTTCAATAGCTTACCGAGCGCTGAAAAAACTATGAAAAATATTCAAAAAATACTAATACTAAGGAATGTTTAGTTCCAGCCGTTCTAACGGCAGTCCCTGATTTTTATACGTCCAAAAACTGTGAACTCGGTACCGGAGGGCAGAAGTCTTCCGACGAAAATGATAAAAATTCAACCTTTCAAACCTGCTAAAGTTTCTGAGAAAGTTTTCGAATATACAGGCTGTCCTAAAGTTTATACAAGATTGTAATTAAGTACAGGGTGTCCCAAAGTTAACGAAATATTTAAATTTTGCCACCATTCATGTAGTAAACAACGTGCCTTCATTAACAATATTTCAAAAATAATTATAGCTTGGCAGCCGCAGCCGAATTTCATACAAAATATGATCGAAATAATTTTGGGACACCCTTTATTATCCTTATATTACATATTAGTGGTATATGGCAGTGGAAGATATCGTAAGGTAGATGCGCATCCTTTATTGCGGACGACATCCAATATTATTGAGTCAAGCAACTTGGCGCCATCATCTTCTATCACTGAGGCATGATAGCTTGTAGGCATAAATAAAAAATATGATAACGTGATCACTTGATTAGAAACTTGTTTTACTTATTCAAATGGCAGTTAGCGGATCTTACTCCAACAATTCTTGATGAGTTATAATACAATCCACCAAGTATAGTTCTGTTCGTCAGTAAACACTAGATTGTCGCCCTTAACACATGTGTTCAGCAAACTACCCAATCTATACGGTTTTAATGGGCCTAATACCAACAAGAGACCAACAATGAAATAAAAGCTGAAACGATTTATTGCAGAAAAACTTCGTGGCGCCACGTTCATACAATACATGGCTGAGTTTGCGCTGAATTCCTCATTCTCCACCCCATTAAAGATAAACAAAGATTAGAAAACATTTCTTCACCAATATATTCCATTCGAGTCCGTCATTTTCCTAGAATATTCTAAATTGAATATAAATTGATATGTTTCCACTATATAAAGCAGATACTTTGAACATAATACTTAAAACCTTTACCTGTTATATATTTCTGTTTCACAATAATTTACAATATATCACTTTAATATAAATATATTGAAGAACGCCGATTTACAAGACATCTGCTATTTCCAATGTCTAAAGTGGATAGTGCAAATAGGCCAATTATGAGTATACTTGTGCAAAATGTGAGCATAATCAAAACTCCCAGCACAACTTGGCGTATTCGGATACCGCTAGCTTGCTGAAAATATGCCAATTCATTCCAATAGATCCTTTAAATTCTGCCCAAAGCCCATGTTGCTCATCCATGTGTATAATGAAAACGCAAATTTGACAATCTACAAAGACAATCAGGGAAAACAGAAAATCTGAAGTTT
Organism: Bactrocera dorsalis; assembly: GCF_023373825.1. Taxonomy (NCBI): domain Eukaryota; kingdom Metazoa; phylum Arthropoda; class Insecta; order Diptera; family Tephritidae; genus Bactrocera; species Bactrocera dorsalis. The sequence goes on from NC_064307.1 coordinate 3,353,758, forward strand.
TTGGAAAGCTTTACTCACCGACAGGTTAGTAGTCAGATTGATGTTGAAGAGTTTGAGTGCAACAAAGGTGATGTCCTCCTGTGCACGATGAATGAAATAGATGATGAGCTTGCGGCAACGCTTGTCCATGGCCAACCAATTGCAATGGAAAATGGCGTCGGGCAACTTGGCACTGTCAGCTTCTATCATTGACGCTTGATAACATGTGGGCATGATCTGCAACATGACGCCTAAATAGTAGGTTACCGTCACCACCTGCTGTTGGCGATCGGCAAATACGAAAAAATTTAGCATCGAAACGCAGAGTGCTACGGCAACAATCACAAATTGAATAAATAATGTTATCGAGCAGACGGATTCAACAATATTTTTCGCCCTATAAATCCAAAAAAAAATACATAATTATAAACTTCTTTTACGCATTCAAAAACACCATAGTTGAACTTACTCCAACAATTCCTGATGGGTAACAATGCAATCCACCAATTCCTCAAAGTGCTCTTCCTCAGTAAGCTCTGCATTCTCGCCCAAATGACTAACGCGTTCCGTCAACAGATTTAAGTGTGTGCGCAAATTTCGTATATAAACTGCCGGGAACGCATCCATTGTGGCTTGTACCGTCAATAGGAAAATCAAGTGAAAAACCTCGAAAATAAAATGCGCCCAATATCTTATGGTTGGCTGAGGGATATAGTCGGTGAATGGCAACCATGTATTCAGTGGATAACCATTTGTGAGCAGCGCTTGGAGATATGTGGCGCTGCCATAAAAATGAAACACAAATATGACGCTGCTGAGTAAGCGTGTGCTGATGATAACACAATTTTTTATCTGCTCCCGACTCGCGATGCTCTGGTAGCGTGCATCCAAACGTGAAAAGATCGTCTCGGCGCTTCGCAGATGCGTTAGCAAAATTGTAATGACAATCGCCTTCATTGGCAGTCCTAGAATATTGAATATTGCTTGCAAAATGCTAAGTTGAATAGTTATAGGCTCAGTTTCCAAAGTGTGCAGATAACCCATGAAGAAGGTAAACGGACACAGGAGAAGTAAAAACCAACAGCAGCACATGTGCAGCATGCCACGCAATCTGTACAGCTTTAATGGCTTAATACCGACAAGTGACCAACATTGAAATAAAAGCTGGAACGATTCATTGGTCTCAAACTTCAAAGCGCCACGTCCATATAATAAATCGGAGAGTTTGCGCATTTTCCTAGTATCCTCTGGCTGTCTGCAATAATACTAAAATATATGTATATGTATGTATATAGATATCCTCTTGGAAAATCGATTCCAAAACTATTCTATTGAAGTAAAACGAGATTCTGTCCACATTTTCGCAACTAATGTCCTTATAAAGGTTGGAGACGTGGACATGACCTGATTTTTTGCATAAGTAAGTTGTTAGTAAGCCATATTGAAATCAGAGGAATAATTATAGCTTGCGATAAATGGGCGACAACTTCGATCTTTTACAGTGAACACCCCAAGTGATGAAATTCATCATATTTTTGCTGAGAAAACTTGAATTAGGAAAGGGTTTTTTCTAATTTATAAGTTTAACTGTTGCGATATACGTACGTACTAGGTACTAACGCGATCTGTGAAATATTCAGGAGTTAACTTTTTCATCCAAGGGCTCAGATTTACTTGAATAGAAGACTGCCTATGAGACTTAAAGATGGTAATCTCTTGTTTAATATTGAGTTTATAGACCAGGGCAAATACAACGTTCTTGGAGGACTTTCCTCTGAACTGGTAATAGTTCATTGAAGTAACCTATTCAGCATTCGAGGAATTTTAAGACTTGTAAAACTGGTAGTAAGATTTTTTTGAGTAATTATAACTGTAAATCTTAGGGTATAAAGGAGTTGTTTGCCAATATTTTATAGTAAACAAATAATTACTGATGCATTTATTTATGTGCGTGGGAAACTGTACAATTTTCATGACTTTGCAAATTTTATCACTCGCAAATCATTTTTTCTCACACAATCCATACTAAAAGTATCGAAAGCTTTTTTCCTTGTTAGGTCTTTTTAATTCTGTAGGAAGATCAGAGTTCAGTCAGAGCTTATTTTTGAGGCGATATATTTCTTTTACTCGCATGTAATTGAACTCTTTTCGCCTTATCTGCATAAGCGTGTTATGATGAGAACCAGTATAACATGTCGAACTCGATAAAAGCCAGGACAATTCCTTTTGGATCAAAAGACTTGTTGGTTATATGAGGATGGATATATGTAAGTTTTCACATACTATTGTCAGACAAGGATATTTTCGTTAAAAATTCAACTGTAAGCACTGGGTCCACATATTCAGTACCTAGGCTTGAACAGTTTTACTTCGATTTAGACAATTTTTAGTCATGGTGGCACACCTCTAAGGCACTATTCATTAAAGTGTTATCTCGTTGTATTAATTTCTAGTAATTCTGAACAACATAATACACTTATTCACTCGCGAATCATTCAAGGAGTGTGCAAACTGTCGAGAGAGAAACATGACAGGGGAAAACAGTCATCAGTGAAATCAATGTTGAGGAAATTTTAGACGCGATTTAGCACTTACTTATATATTAGAAATATTGAATGCACATACACTTATTAAATAATAAATATAATATAATACATTCACACTAGAGCTGTTAATTCATTGATCAAAATGTTTAATAAGTATGTTCCCAGTTAAGTGTTCAACTAACGTATTACCGGATTAACATTTTCGGTGTGAATACCTACAAATCTCAGAAACCATTGACTTGAAATGTTCACACGACATTCTTAGATATATTTGTCGAGTAATGAGGGAAGAAATACTATTTTTGATAATAATAACGATTTCTTAAGCCACTCTTAATTTATGAATTTTAAATTATTTTAAGCAGAAAAATCGTTCCTGTTTTTTTCGGATTTGAAAGTGGAATAACCCCTTAAGATGTTAATATTAACATAATGGCTTTTACTTTGACAATTTATGTCAGGATTCTCTCAGATTGTATTAAACATGTAAAAGCGGTACTTTACACTTCCTAGAAGAGTAAGCAAACTTCAATTTTTGATTGATAAAATAGCCTAAATTGTTTATGACCAAAAGGTGCAATGATAACACAAATATTTGGTTGTGTACTATATAATGTTATAATTTAAGGGCGTTCGTCTCCGACTAACATTGTAGCCCGACTTAAAGCATGCAGTTTCGAGAGGACCTGACTCGATACTACAGAGAATTGGACAGAAAATAGCGTTGTTCACCAATCTAGCAACATAGTAATGTTTTTAGAAAAATTTAATTTAGAAAAAGAAAACTTAAAAATTTGTTTTTAATCTTATATTCTCATAAATATATCATCAATTACAATTTAACTTATCATCTACCTTGACTAACATTAATTTTTACTATCCCTATATGAAAACTAAAAGAAAATGTGAATTATGTACTGATTAAGGCAGATTAAAATTAACGAGAAGGACGGACAGTGTAATCATAATCATGATCTCTTAATTTTAATAAAATATCGCCAATAAACGCTAAAATATACTGATGTACAAGTATGCTTGATTATATTGACTGGCGCCATAGATTTTAGAACAGATTTAGAACATGTGACTGGAAAAGTTTCATATTTAAATTAAAAATTAATTTTGTTTTATTTTCTAATAAATCTGAAAATGAATAGAATATAAATGTGTACCGTGTTTGCAACAAAATTCCCTGAAAGTTTGTTCATTTCAATATTTGCTACATATTTTCTAATGAATAAACATTTAGTACACAGTAATGGCACTGTCTCAATTCGAAATTCTACGAAAAAATAAAGCTTTCAATTGAGGAATAAATACTAGATGTTGTTGAAAAATATGTGGCGATAAGGAACCGAAACTTTCAGAAATGAAAACACATGCAACTCTATGCATAGAACGAAAGCCTCTTCACATAATCGTAATTCATAGAATATTTACAAATAATCTTATCTGTATATCATCAACTAAAATGCAAAATAACGTAACATTACTTTTCAGAAGCTTACAGGCGAAGAAAAAACAATATAGTACAAAATGCTTATATTGAAACAAATTAAATTTGAGTTTTGATTATATACCGGTGATTTCTGACAGCGGAAGCTGAACATATGCAATAAAAAACTCAATTTCGATAATTATAAATATAAATATGGTGAATTTACATACATATGTGAGTTAAATTTCATATAAAATTGGACTGAACTAACAACAAATTTAAATTATATGTTAGCAGGAGGTTTTTTGAAGTCTTGAATGCCACTTTAATTTGATGGTTACTATTGCTACTGCTTTTATTATATCAATTTGTAGGAAATTTTGAATATATTTTTATATCAATATTTTGTTAAAAAAAGCATTAAAAATACTTGCACATTTTTTTATTTTTTACTTATTTATTTTCTCAAATAAAAAAAACTAATTTTTCAAAACACATTCTTACTCTATTTTCATATGCGCCCTTCTTACACTCCCAATTGCGTTGCGTTGTTGTGCATACGCGTAGTATGAACAGCGTTGTGAGCAGCACAGCGCCAAGTACAACGAGCTTCATTGACCCGAATGGCACAACAGCAGCCGCCATCGCAGTTGCCGCATCGACGATGACCGAATCGACCACGCTGAAACCGAGTATCGTTGTACAAGCCAAACCAATGCCGTCGCCCATTGATCCGCTCAGTCACGTCGGTGATGGTATCTTCCTGCAAACAAAAACCGCCCAAGGACTTGCGACCGTCTTCGTGTGGGTGGCACTATTTATCACATGCCAACAGGTGGGTAGTCTTGTGTTTAAAAAAAATGTCCAGAACGGCTTTACTTTGTTTTTTTTTTTTTGTTTTTCTTATTGCCTCTTCACGCTGTTGACACAACGCCACACGCTGGTAGATTTATCAACATCTTCGTTGGTACACAAATCCACAGGAGCAGCGCTGGATAGTGCGCATCCTTTTCATTGTGCCCATGTATGCGACATACTCATGGATCAGTTTGTTTTTCTTCAATTCGGATAATGTGTATGTGTACTTCTTTACCGTGCGCGATTGCTACGAAGGTGAGCACACGAAATTGCCAAGATTTGCTGATATTTGCTTCTTAAAACTATTATTTACATAATATCTCCCTTAGCTTTTGTCATCTACAGTTTCTTGTCGCTGTGCTATGAGTACCTTGGTGGCGAGGGCAATATCATGTCCGAGATACGCGGCAAGCCCATCAAGAGCTCGTGTCTGTATGGCACCTGCTGTCTGAAGGGCAAGACGTATACAATCGGTTTCCTGCGCTTTTGCAAGCAGGCCACATTGCAATTCTGCTTGGTGAAGCCGCTGGTGGCATTCATTATTATATTCCTGCAAGCCTTTGGCCACTACCATGATGGTGATTGGAGGTATTGAAATGTGTAAACAATATATTGGAACTTATTTAATAAAACTTTATTGATTTACAGCGCAAACGGTGGCTACATTTACATTACAGTTATCTATAATATATCCGTGTCTCTTGCCCTCTACGGTCTATACTTATTCTACTTCGCTACGCGTGATTTACTCACACCATTCGAGCCTGTATTGAAGTTTTGTACAATCAAATCGGTTATTTTCTTATCGTTTTGGCAAGGTGAGTCACTCTAATGAGTCTAAATCTGTCTATACGTTTGCTGTCTTACTAATTTTGCGGTCTTGTCGCCTACAGGTGTTATGTTGGCCATTTTGGAAAAGGCCAAGGTCATCTCGCCAATTGTGGACAGCGTCGGCACTGTCACCTCAGCTGGTACTGTTTCGGCGGGCTATCAAAACTTCTTCATTTGTATTGAAATGTTGTTTGCTGCGATTGCCTTGCGCTATGCATTCCCCTATCAGGTGAGTTCAATAAAAACGATTTTCATTGTTTTTTTACTTCATAATTGCTTTTCTTTGTAACTATTGTTTATGACTAACATTCGCATATTTTATTATTATTTCGCTTTACTCGCAAGTTCATAGAGTGCAAATGTTTGTTAGGCGTGCTTGCTTGACATGCTGTAGTCGATTGATAAGATAAACATGCAAAAACAACAACAACAACAACATAAATATGAGCCTCTAATAAACATATTTCGCAAGCAATTAACACTATTGCGTATGCTAGTGAAAAACTCACACTCGATTAGCCAGTAGAAAGCGTGGACCGTAAAGTTAGACGTTGACTTGGTGAAAATCGAAAGTTTGCAAGTGCTTGTAATGTGCTTTGGCATATCTATGGCATATGCGTAATAGTTAGGCGTTGGAGCGTGGCAAATATTTTGCATTTTTAATTTCCTTTTTATTCGCTTCATCTCTTGTACTCTCTTTGTGAGCGTGCGTGGTTTATGCTCATATCTTGCAGATTTGTAATTGATCTAAATTTATTAGTACTTAATATTAGTGGTCATATACATAATTTACTTGTTATCAGAAGTGTTGTGATTATGAGTTATGAGTCATTAGGCGAGCTTTCACGAACGGAGGTGGTCATACAAATATAATATGATTAGTTTTGTTTTGCAAGTTTCGATCATTTGATGTTTTTTGTTGGTCTAAATAAATTTTTAAATAGAAATGTCGACGGTCCTTGTCCGAATAAAAATCCATGTCCGTTTAGGTTACGTAGACCCGACTGTAGTGGGAAGGGATTTTGATCGGCCTTTTTGTATGGTAGCTATATGCTAGCGATCCGATCTGAACGAGTTGTTTGGAGAGCATAGCGTTGCACGGAAAAATAAACCATACCAAATTTGATAACAAATAAGGAAAAGCAATACTAACCTCCAAAGCGGTCCCAAGCGACGAATATATCGTTATAAATAAGATCGGCAAATGACAAACGAACAAAAGTTACCTGTCGGCAAATTAGTCGTTAGGCGGCTCATAATATTAAGTAATAATCCTACTAATTTTAACATTTCTTGTTCCCATGAGAGTAGGGTTCATATAACTGGAATCCAATCGGATGTATATTCGTGAAAGAACTGTCAATTTGTCAGCAGTCCTCCATTCCTCTGTATTCATTATGAGGAACGTTTGCTGACATTACAAAAATAACAATAACAACTTATTTTATACATAACGGTTGTTATAGGAAAAATTTCCAAATGTCTTATTTAATTTTTCTTCTATATGTTTTAGAAGAGTTTTACTATTCTTATCAATGTAAGAAATCATAAATTTAAGATTTATACATCCTGCGTCGGATATCCTTTATATATTTATTTGAAACCTCAGAAAGTGAAAGGCCACATTTTTCAAAGGCTTATAATGATTTTATTTTACACAATATTATTTTCATTGCTATAAAATGCATATACCATATCTAGATCTGTATTTTCTAATAAATATTGATTTGCTTATAGGTTTACGCGCGCAGCTGCATTGCCGATGGCCAAGGTCGCTCTGTTACCATGCAATCAATTTCAAGCAGTCTTAAAGTATGTAAATGCAATTCGGTTATTAATGTTTATAAAAAAACATTTGTTTTACTATTTTTTCAGGAAACTATGAATCCCAAGGATATTATGACAGATGCTATACACAATTTCCATCCACAATACCAACAGTACACGCAATACAGTTCCGGTAAGTTCATTTCCCTCACTTTACCATATTTTTGTTTAATATGCATGCTTTGAACGTGGCTTGACCTTTCTTAACTGTAAATATGTTATGCATCTTGCAACTATTTTATCATTGTATGATTCTACATATATCTGCACTGCTTTATCTAATATCACTTACTATTATTGCCATCCCACATCTTAAACCACTCATAAACCCTTTTAAACTCCGCTTTATGTTCCCACACTATATGCTAATATTTCCGAAATGCTTTCAGCTTTGCGCTGGCAAAATACTAATTTTCACCATCACCATTTTACCCAAATCACCTAGCTTTTGGTTAGTGAGTAGTTGTTAGCTGTAGGGTATCCAACAAAACCGCTACAATGCACGCGTTCTGAAACTAATTTTATCCTACTCTTTGCACACTGTCCACCTTGAAAGGTCGCACTTGTAAAGCGCACCCAAGTTCAAGTCCAATGCGCTTGTATTCCATTAAAAACACACACACATTCATTTTATTTTCTTTTCATTTTGGTTTTGGTGCCACTTGGGTTTCATTTTATGTTTACCAACAATTTGTTTTCGTTACCTACCACTTTAGGTTTCTTCAAAAATTTGTTTTTTTCTCTTCTATTCCTTTTACAGAAGTTACCTCGTCTCAACGTTATGAAAAACTTTAAAATCATTGTCTGACAATGCGCTAATGAGCCGCCGAGCGGAAGACATAAAATGTTGTGAGCGTTGAAGAGGGCGAACAGAAACAGAAACAGAATCAGAAATAGTACTTACTTATAATTTAATAAATATAATTAAAAAAAAGCAAAAAAAGACGACGAAATCAATTCTAAAACAATATTTCTCTAGTGCTAATGCGTTAACAAAATGCCTTTGCGAAGTGCATTTGCTTACCAAAATTGCCTTATACAAAACACACACGAGTACACATAAATATATATTTATACATTAAAATACTGCTAGCGATTAAAAGCGATTATCAATAAAAGAACAGGATGAATTTCAAGCAAACGATAAAAATGGCGTAGCTCTTAAGTTGAACTAAAATATAATTAGACACACACACATGCACACATGCGTGTATTGCGAGGGAGGTATGCGTTTTTCGTTCATTTTCTAAATATATGTATGTATGTACACCGCTTTTATTTTATACTTTTAAGTTTCTACAAGTGTTGCTTGTTTAGCGTAGCTCAAGGTGCACCTGGACCAATGCACTGCCTCGTTATATCTAACAAGAAGGGAGAAAAAACATTAATTTTTATTGATTACGAAAAGAAATAGGAAATTTGCCGCAATACATTCCTCTTTAAGCCAACTATATTCAAAAAATATTCCTGTTGATCGTAGCTTGATTCATAGTTGATATGTATTTTGATTTTTTTTTTAATTTTGAATTCTTACTTTTTTGTAGCTCATGTTTATACAATTTTACTATTCATGCAGTTTTTAAAATTTTTCTTATTGTTTGCCCACTAGCTAGGTTATTATTACTACCCATGAATTTATACATTATTATAAAGCAATTAAAAAATGTGTTTACCAATATATCATCTACGCATATATGCATATTTAGCTATAATTCTGTACTTGTTTGAAATTTCGGCTTTCCAAAAAGAAAAAGCCACCTACCTTCGGGTACTTATTCAATGAAAACAAATAACGTTACTTTAGTATGAGCCTAAAGCACAAAGTACTTAACTTGCACAATGAAAAAATTGAAATTTTTTTTTATAAATTTTTTGTTTTAAAGTTGTGTTCGCATTGTTCTTTACATTTCTGGTGCCGTTAGTTCTACATAATTTTTCTCTACACAGTTTAATTTTCTTTAGAAGAATTTGACTGACACAGAAAGAAATGGCCTTTTTACCCAAAAACTAAGGGCCACGTCGATTCCGTTCCGACATTGTTGTTGTAACAACTTTAATCATTGCCAAAACGTTTTTTTAACTTCTAGTTGTTCTATGCCAATTCTTGTTCTTACTACGAGTACGTGATCTGAGTTATGTAGAAAATTTTTGAAATCTGTTCTATTAAAAACCTATATTTGCACGGATCCTTTTTCATTTCAAGTATTTCTCCTGTTTCAAACGTTCAGGCATTACAATTTCAAAAATTCGAAAATCAATTTCGAAATTTTATCTAAGCATTTAGTTTTGCTGTTGCTGTGAGGGAATATTTCGCTTTATATTTATCGGATTTAAAGAAATATATAATGATTTTATTTTTATTTTTTGCCAAAAGCGCAGATTTATAATTTATTAACATTTATCAAAATTATTTGCAGTTGTCGCGCTTCACACATTGCTCAAAAAAAAAAAAAATTATAAAAAAAATTAAAAAATTATTTAACAAATATAAAAAAAAAATATTAATATTAATATTGCCATTGCAAAATAAACTAATAATAACATTTTGATTGCTTAAATTTGATCTGTATTATTTATATTATACTATTTTTGATATTTTTGTTTTGTTTATTTTTTTAATAACACTAAACTAAAAGAATAAAAAATTAGCCACCATATAAACAGATTTTTATACACCTTTTTGGTTCTTTATTTAATATTTGTATACTTTTTTGTATATACCGTGTTTTTGCTTCTTTGAACACACATACTACTGCATTGCACAATAGTCTTTTTTAGCTTTTATGTGATAGCCTTAAACAATGCGCATGTGAAAATTTTACGCATACCTTGTACAATGTTACAATTTTATTGTACTAAAGATTATTTACCACATATACATATATGGAACTTTGTAAATTATATGAAATTTGCTTAAAAAAGTAATTATTTTTAAATGAAATATTGTATGAATTTTTATTATAAATATTAAATAAAAGATGTGTGCTTAAGTATGATTGTATGTGTTTTTTATATTTTTTTTATTTTAAATATTATTTTAAGTATAAATAAAAAATATAGCTGATTTTTTGAGGAAATATTTTCTCATATAAATATACTCAAGATCACATTTGGCCCAGAATGGTCCATATAAACTCACAAAGCACTTCTCTTAATGACGATAACTTCGAAACAGTTCTTGAAAATCGACAGCAGTGGATCTCTAGATGTCTTATAGATCGATTCTACACATTTTGGGTACAAAGCGTGTCAATGCTAGATTCGTATTAAAAAACCTGAACGCGCTGTCAAATTGTAGCAAGTAAGTGACTGATTTTTTCGTCAAATACGAAGCGAAATCGCTTAGCCTCGTATTCGCCGATTGGGCTTCTTATGACCCTTTTCAGTTCATGACATATGCCGTATAAACTTCACACGAACATCAAAAGAGGTTTTACTAAGCCTAGAATTCGGTTTACGCACGGTATTTTCACACGAATCACTTCGGGTCAAATTTGTTCTTGCGGTACTTTCATCTTTGAATACATATACTGAAACAATTTTACAATTTTTCCTAAGAATAACTCCATTAATAGCAAAAAAATCAGATAAAACAATACATAAATAAATTTTAAAAATATTTAAACTATTTTATTTTTAAATTTTTATAAACTAACTGTTTTTTTAATACCTCACTACTCATATGGCATGACAAGCTAATAATTGTTTTTGCAACCAACTCACTCAATAAATAACTGTTGTGTTTTGTGCGCGTTGTCATATTGTTCCATAACTAAAACGTTATCTAGACTTCTATGCGAAATTTCCAATTCTCAAAACTCTCCTTTAGGTGGTAAAAATTCGCGTGGTATACGCGTCTCTTCCTACGATCCGGACGAACCGAATGCCACACATCACGGCAATAGCAACAACACAGGCGGCAATAGCGGCACAATGAGCAGTTTGGGCAACACCAGCCAAGGCACACCAGGTGGCAGCATCGCCGGCTGCATCGCTTCGAAAACCTTGGGCAATCAACGGAAATTCATGCCCGGCGGCCAACGGGTCGCCACAATCAGCCAGAACTATAACGAGAAGACGATGCTGCTGAGCAGCGATGATGAGTACCAGTAAACGAGGCCGGATCATGGTGTCGTCGAGAAGTGAGTAATGGAAGCGAGCCGCCCTAACAGCACTTTTTAAATACAATAACAACTCACTGATTACACCGAAGCAACAGGTGGAAGAACCGTTTAGGCTTTGGACGTGTGTTGGCGTTTTGATTGTAATCTTCTTAATTTGCCGTTTGTTTTGGGTTTTTGGTGTGTAAGTGTTGCCAGAAATTAGCTACGATTGCCTTTATTATTGGCCGAAGTCGAATTTGATTGAAAAATAGAAAAATATTGTTTTTTTGCAAATGTAGGGCTTTGTACAAATTAATTTTTAATTTTTTTGCGCAATTAATTTTTGTATTTTTTAGCAAAAGTGTGTAGTATCAGTACAAATAACTACGATTATGTATAAAGGAGAACGTTTTAAATGCCAGCAAGAGCAGCTAAGGTGCTATTTATAGAATTCATAACATTTTTACTAGAAAAAATATGCAATTTTATGCCACATTTTCCATTTGTTGAACCATAAGTGAGGTTATGTTATTACCTTTTATTTATAACTGATTTAGTTACGTTATTTATTGCAAATTGCAAATGCAGAACTGAACTGCCGTTGTTTACTTTGTGCTTTTAACAAATCTCAGTCGCACACATACTTATGTAATTATTGTATGTATGTATGTATACATAAGCTAGCAAAATATGTAATCCTTTGAGGTGAATTTGGCGCGCTTCTCTACAGCAAAACCAACAAATGTCCAAAATTGTTTCTATTATTGTAACATTATTAACAACAAATATTATGTATTATTATTAATGTACGTCGTATGTATGTACAATTGTATAGCACGCATCCGTCGTTCGGTAGTCGTGTGTGAGTGTGTATTTTAAAATAAAAATATATTGCAAATGAAAATAAATACAAATCCACAATCCACAATATGTATGCTTTGTATTAGAATTTTAAGCGAATTACGGATTGTAATATTCAAAAAAGTAGTGGCAGGGGCAGAGTACACTTGTGGGTACTTGTAGAGAGTGACAATTTGTATTTGAGTAGATGAGTAGAACGGAAGCGGTTAGATATAAGAACTTTTCAAAAATCTAGATAAAGCACTGAAATGTAAGAAAATAGTATATTAACTGAACTGAAGAGTGATGAGAAAAGAGGAAATCAAAATAAAAAAAACCTGTGAACTCATATTTGACATAAAAATACTTATTTAAATAATTTATGTAGTTGTTTTTTAACTTTTAAAGTTTTTTTTATAAAATTTTTTTTTTTAATTTCTTTTTAGTTTTGTTTTTTGATTGTGAATTGAAAAAAAAACAACAATTGTGAACTAATATTTAATATAAAAATATTTATTTAAACAAATTAATTTAGTTATAATAGTTTGGCTTAATATTTAAATATTTTTATTTTTATTTATTTATTACTTTCAAATTTCAAACTTTATTTTTTCTCTTTTTTTCTAATTTTTGCTTTTAAACTTTATTTTTACAATTTTTTTTAACAATTTTTTTGACAATTTTTGTTTTTAAACTTTCACAAGTTTTTATTTTTTAAATTGAGTATTTTATATGTTAAAAACAACGTTTATATATATACATCTAGATATTTATCTGTTAAAAAAAAAAACGTAAATACATCTACATACATTTTTCCAATTTGTGTCTGTTCTTTGTGATGTTTTCTTTATTTTTCAGATCTAGTTTAGTTTTGAATCCGTTTAAAATGCAAATATACACATTAACGGTTATAAATTTAAAACTAATTTTAATTTTTATTATAAGTATGTTGTGTGTATCTAAGCCTCCAGCTAGTTACTCCATTTCCCAACTATTTTTATATGAGATAATGTTAATTTCTCAAATTAGAAGAAATATTGTACAGTTCTGTAATAAATTACATCCAGCCCTCTTACGCGCTTCTTCGTTCAGTTAATTACAACGCAGAGAATTTAATTATGTTAAAATATTAAAATAAATCAATTACTTTTTTCCTGTAAAGAAAATTTGTATAAAAATGTATTAAAATAAAATAAAAATATTAAAAATAAAAACCTGAAAGAAATTATTAGCACTATACATATGAAAGTACGAACATTGTGTGAAATTGTGGACTATTTATTCGCTTAAAAACAAATGAGTGAAAATAAAATCATTTTCGAAAAATTTCTAAGATACTCAACGGGATTTGAACAAGCAAGTAGTAAAAATAAAATCAAATAAAACACGACAAATTAAAACTAGTTCTAATGCAATGGCTTGAGAAAGATGCTTGAAAAATACCGCGTCTTTTTTAAGTTTTTAAGAAATTTCGAACTAACGTAATTTTTGGTATTTGCATATTCTAGTCTATACCTTTTAAGGGTTAATTCTACTCCCCCTTTAAAAATAGCATACCGAAATTGATATGTTAAAAATGTTTGGAGTAACAGGATTCTAAAGTGTAGCCATTCAATTCAATCAGTTTATCTTTAAATGCATTATTCTCAAATGACATTCGACATTTTTTTAAATGTTTGACTTTTTATGAAATTTTAATTTTCCGACAATCATGGGTTACTGTAGTCATTACAAGTTTTTTGCAATTTGTTATCCAATTTGTATTAAAACCTTTCAAGCAGTAATTTCTTAAAAAAAATGCAAAAATCATTTTTTTAGGCAGCCATACTAGGGGTACCATTTTAATCAAGTATTTAAATTAAAATTATAAACTCGGACAAATTTTAAATTAGCTCATTAAAGCAAAAAATCAGGTCACAACCATGACTACTTTTCATAAAACTCCACTATGATCAGTTCACTTGATATCAAAAAGTTACCTCAAGCATTTAATGAGACAAGACCTAAAATGCATTAAGGAAAATAGCAAATGAACGAAATCACTCTTCAGTCAACCGTATAAAAATTTATGTTTAACTATCTATCAAATCTTCATTTTTTAAATTGGTAACTCCAAACAAACTTCGAATGAAAATAGTTGAATATCGTAATACCGCAAAATAGTTGCGTTGATCTAAAGAGGAATTGCTTGAACTTCATTTCAACCGCGTGGAGTTGAAAACCAAAGTAGGGGTATAAAAGATGGGTGCACAATTTATTGCTCTTAGTAAAAATTTCATACTCCGGAAGTTAACTGACAAGCCGATAACGACCAGCAATTATGTTCCAATATATCATTAATCTATTCGGCTGTTCGTAACAATGCTACGAAGGGGATAAAGCAACGTCACACGCATGACTTGACTTAAGGGGTTACATGGGTTGCCTCGGGTAAAAAACAGTATTTTTTTTTTAATTTTTCTCAAATAAAAAACGAAAATTTTTTACTACAATTTTTTATTGTTACAAACATACACTATTAACAAAGAAATTCTGAATTTTTTGGGAAAAAATATTTTAACCTCGGTGAAAATTGGATCTTTGGCAGACTTTTTTTACAAAAAATAAAAATTTCAGTGAATATTTTGCGACTTTTTTCAAATAATTGTAATCGAAAAAAGATCCTTCAGCCTAGTCTTTAAAGAGTGTACCTTAAAAACCTGTGTAAATTTTCATGAAGATCGGTAAATTAGTTTCCAAGTCAATCTTGCCAACCAAGTTCTAAACACTGTTCCGAGAAAAACGCAAAAAAGACTTGCTAGCTATTTTCCTTCAATTGTCGATAGAAATTTAATGCTCCCTTCTATAATTTCCTGAAGGTATTAAGTACCATATAACCGCATATTTGCATTTTTCCTACCAGTTCTCTTATGCACATAACACGGAGTATGTGTCTATATATGTATATGTTAGTGTAAACATAGATTAAAGAAGTTATGTAAAAATGAATTAATGATTTTTTATTCAATTTGTTGCCAATGTTCGTTTACTGCTCGTTGTCAGTAAATTTTTTCAGCCGTGTACACTCAAGCATACATACCTTTGGTAATTATGGATATTTTAGTACTCATACGCACTGTTGGGCGAAAATGGATTTATTGTTGCGTAATTGAGTGTTGCAAGTATACAGAGATTCACGCAGTCAAACGCATGTACATACATATGTATACTATTGTGATCAAATTGAAAGGTGAATTTTGTCCATTTCATCTCCTTCGAAGTAATCCCCTCCTGAATTTTTCAGTCATAATAGCACTTGGAAAAAATTCTCCTTGGAAAAATCCTCCGTCGGCATCACGCCTTCTTCGATTCAGCTTATATATCCTCAATTGAGGCAAAACCGTGTCTTCGGAGTGGTCATAGTGGTAGGAAAGAATAGCTTGCAAGAGTTTCCCATTAGTATGATCATCATTTCTAGGAGTAGTATTCAAATCTGTAAATGAATAGTTGGTCCGATTGGGCTGAAGTATCGTTGATTGGCAGAGTTTTATGCTTTTGGCGAACTTTAGTGTTTTATGTCTTGAAAGCTTATGAACTGCTTGGCTGGCGATGAAAGGACATCCAAAGTATAACAATTTTTGGCTTAGTAAGTAGATTGTATGTTTTTTTTCTATATTTAGTGGACCCAAGTTTACGGCATTCTGGCTGCGGTGATATCTATATTGACCAGGATTGACTTGGATTTATAGAAAATCCTACGTATTCACATATTTTAGCGACGCTCCAACTTTCCAATGACGCCTTTGTAGTACGATTTATCCTTTGCTTCAAAATAGCCCTCAGTATCGGCGATCAGTTTTTCATTCGACGAAAATATGTGTGGTATTTTCCCAGCAAACACTTTTTTTAGGGAATAGTCGCTGGGCCTAGATCTGCAGAACACGGTGGATGCCAAAGAAATTCGAAGTCAAATTCAAGAGTTTATGCCATCGTTTTCGCTGACTCGCACAAAACTTTTTTTTTGCGATTTCGTCTATCAAACGGTCCACGGTTCTTTTTCAAGTTAGTCAATTAAAATTATTCCACGCGCATCCCAAAATACTGTCGCCATGATCTTGTCAGCAAACGTTTGCGTTCTTCCACGCTTTTGAGCGGGTTCATTGTGTGCATCCTACGCGGATGACTGGACTGCGGTGTGAAATGACCTAGCTATTCATTTCATCCATTGTGACATATCGATGCAAAAACTCGGTTTTATACTCTTGAATATTTGTTTTGGTCGGCACACTTCTCTTGGGCGTCCACTGCGTTCATCGTCTTCGGTTCTCAATTAACCTCGTCTAAACTTAGTATATCAATTCTTGAGGGTTGAATTTCCTGGAGCAGTGTCCGGAAACTCGTCATCAAGCCAAGTTTTGGTTGAGCAAAGAACTTGCATAACTTTTTTTCTCCGATACGAATTTCGTGCGGACATGTTGAATATGTTGCAGAAGCTCTTTGATAATCAAACTATAGCACAAAACAAAAATGTTTAAAAGTGGTATAACGAGTTCAAAGCGGGCCGAGAAAAATTAAAGATGAACCGGAGTGTGGCCGACAACAACCTTTGCCGACGAGAGCTTCACCCAAAAAATTTAAGATTTTTTGATTAAAAACCCCAAACTATTTTGAAGAATGTTTTGTTTCTCTAACGCCACAAGTCATGATCGGTGCCAAAATCACGATAACGCACCTTCTCACACTGCATTGGGCATATGCGACTTTTTTTGACAAAAACTGGGCTCATATCGTTCCGCAACCACCGTCTTCGTCTGATCTGACTACGTGCGACTTCTGCATATTCAGCAAACTCAAAAGGCCAAAGCGGGAACCCCGTATTGACACGTTTGAGGAGATAGAAACCGAATAAAGTCTTAAGGTTATACCAGAATGATGGTTTCGTGGGCTGGAAAAGCGTTGGCAGAATGTGTCGGATGAAGATTACTTTAAAGGCATTCAAATAATAATAAAAAATTATAAGAACAAACAAATTCATCTTACTTTCTGATCACAGTAGTATGCATATGCATATGTGATACGTTTTTCCATTTATTAAAAATTTTCCTACAGGGTCTTCTGCCATAAGCTTACAATGCTAAAAACACTGAAATTAATAGAGAAACAGTAACTGCATTCAATTGAATTATTTGGCGACAAAAAAGCAACTGCAACAGCAGCAATTCATGGCCACACAAGCGTTGCACGAAAAAAACAGTTAACCACTGATAATTCGGTGTGTGCAGGTGGCAGAAAGTGCAGCGCGCATTGCGATGATTTTCACGAGACGAATGCGAAGGCGATGTGTAGGCGGCGGGGGGCCGTTAAGCAAACAATACCCAAACACACGCACGCACACTTGTACATCTGTATGTATGTGGGGATGTAAGCGCAAACAGCGATTGCGAGCGCTTATTGTCGATGATGATTATTATTTTCATGTTGACACGCAATGAGCAAACAAAAGTGTTGCCAAAAGTGGGCGAACGCATGCACATGTGGGTGCGTGTGTGTGTGCATTTGGGGTGTGGGCGTGGTCGAGTGCAGCGGTTGCGACCGAACAAATAAATTAAAAGCATTGAAAACCGCAAAAGGGCAAACAAGCTGCTACGCGCACCGTTAACACAACTGTAAGTACACGTGTGCGTGTGTGTGTGTGGCTGAGCGTGTAGCCACGTACACGCTCGTATTTATGCAAATGCAGTTGTGCATGCATTCGCGCCACAATCCGCAATGGTTGATCGAGTTCTGGCCGCCGAACGTGCGGCTTTCGGTGGCTTCATGTTGCACATTCACAGCGTCATTATTATCCTCTGCTGCCACAGTTGCGCGTATGTGTGTATGTGCGTTTATTTGTTGTATGGCCCTTCGCATTATTACAATTAAAATTAATTAAATAATAAATTTTAAAATAATTACATTACATTGCGCTTGTTTACACACGTTCCGACGGCGATATGAAACCAATAAAAATGTCAATACGTGTCGAGTACAAAAGTTTCGCCACAGCAAATAAACACATTTACAGTTATTTAAGTATGCGCATATGTTAATATGTGGGTAAAGTGGCGCCGAGGAAATTTTTAGCTTATGACACCTGTTTTGGGATATTTTTGAACCATTTTTAAGGGTACCGTAAAATTTTCGAAATTAGACGATTTTGTTTTTTTTGTGATACAAAAATTTGTTACTCAGCAATATGTCCCCTGGGGAACAAAAAAACATATTGGGTAGTGGAAAAAGTCTTTTCGTATTTCTAATCAAACTTTAGCTTATTTTTTATACTTATACTAATAAATAATTAACAAATATAGAGACATTATTCTATCAGTATTTTCACAGGCTTCTCTTGAAGCCAACTTTAATCCATTGAGGGAGTTAGTTCTGCATTCAACGAAACAAATGGTAGTCCGATGGTGCAAAGTTAGAGAGTCATCAAAGGTGATCGAAGCCGTTTCTGTTGAAACTTGCTTCAATCTGTTGTTGCTTGCTTCAATCTGACCAGATTTTGATAGTAAAATGTAGAAGCAGCTCATAGTGGATGATTCCTTTCCAATCTCACCAAACACTCAGCATAACCCTTCCAAGGGCAGTCCTGGCTTTGCGACCATATGTTGAGTTCCACCACGCTTGGACCATGGTAGTTTTCGCACATTATTGTCGTATTTGATCTACTTTTCATCTCCTGTTCGATTTCATTTCGTTTCAGCAAAGAATTGCAGATGTTAATTCGTTCCATTAAATTCTCCACAGACACTTCATTGGTACCCAAATACCGAGCTTCTTTTTGTATCCAGCCTTTTTTAAATGGTTAAGAAACGTTTGATGAAGCATGTTATGTTCCTTAGCGATGTCATGGCTACTCATGTGATGGTCCTGGTCAAAATTTTCCATAATTTCATCGACTTTTTAACGATAGGTCGACCAGAGCGAGGTGCATGTTTCACATCAAAATTTCCAGAACGGAATCGAGCGAACCTTTGTTGTACTAAACGAACTGATACAGCATCGTCCCCGTAAACTTCACAAGTTTCATTGGTGGCTTGCGTGGCACTCTTCCCTATTTTATACAAAAATTTCAAAATATAGCGAATTTCTTCATTATTTTCACACATTATTGAACAGCTGTAACTTTTTTCAACTTCCCCGATTTTATTTATTTTTGGTTAAATGAAGCTTAAAATCTCACCTTTTCAACACTATATGACACAATGTAATTAGTAACTCTGGAGATATACCACTGCAACGAAATCTATTGACAAAATACGAAAAGACTTTTTCGACTACGCAATATAGATTTTCCTGCAGGTGCATTGGCCATCGTTTGATTTGCATAAATGTGCGCTTATGATAAATTCATTTTTGCTCTTAACTTTTAATTTGCATACTACTCGAATATTTGTGTAAGTTCGGAATTTATTAATACACCGTAATTTTGTTGTATACAAGCACCAGATAAGCATAGATTTATAGATTTTTTACTCTTTTACAAAAACAAGGCATTGAGTATCTTTTTTGGTGCTTTAACCATATAAGCATTCGAATAAAATATTTTTATTAAGTGTTTTTGGGTCTAAAGCCCCTTTGACTGTACAATTTTAATTGTTAGTGTAGGCAAAACCTCAAATTTCGCAACATAATCTTATTCGTTAGATCATTATATCCTGAATAGGTTGTGCGAACTTTGCAAGGAAATTTGTAACAACCAGAAGGAAACCCTGTAATATATATAACATACAAATAAGCGACGTGATGACCCGATTCGATTTAGTCATGTCTGTCTTTTCGTCTGTCTATATACATACACGCGCACTAGTCTCTAAGTTTTTGAAAATCGATATGCAATTGTGCGGATGTACTTTCCTCCCCAAGAGCTGCTCTTTTGACGGAACCGCAGATATCGGACCACTACAGCTAATAGCTGCCAAACCAAGTTTTTGGTCAAATTTCAGCCCTTTTTCCGGAAACTTTTTTGTTTGAAGAGTCTTATCTTCACGAAATTTTGGTATTTCCAAGACCGCGGAAAAATCTTCGAAGGAATTGTTATTTATTTTTTCTATTATTTAGAACATTGATATACTCTTCGAAGTTTTTCAAGAAAAAGTACATTTGAGCCATTTACAAGTTTGGCTAAATAATTTTATATGGAATCGTTAATTTTCAAGTCTATAGTCTGTAGTATGAAAATTTGAAATAATCGCCTTTTTCTTATTTTTATGGTTTAAAGTTTCAAAAATAACATAGTAAAAAATCTATACCTTAAATAGTTCTTGAAGCAGCCATTAAACGCGTTTTTCTCGAAACAGAATTTTTAGAATTTGCTGAAGTGATATATCGAAGACAAAAGATACGATTATCATGCCGCTATTTGGGAAGCCTGGAATCACTGCAGCAGCGGAAGTCGGAGATTTCGTAAAACTTAAAAAAATAATTAATTTTTTTCAAAAATTTCACTGAATTTCATCTTGAAAATTTCAAAAAACTCAATAAATTATTATTTTTTTAATTCCCACAAATAAGCATATTTTTAGGTTGTCACATTAGGTGTGCTTCTTAATTATACATTCAATATAATATACAGATGGAAGTGCTTAAGCATAGTTGGCATTAAAGGCGATAAATTGATTATGGGAAAGTTCTTCCACCTTTTCGATATAATATTTGTAGTACAACTGGGTCTCATAGGAAATTACCATTGGCAAATTTGATTCCAGCGACGATTTTCTTCAAATCTGAAAAAAGGAAACAGTTACTTATTGAAAATTATTTTGTGGATTTTTTGATGTTTTTGTTATACAATAGTTTGTTTTGGTCCTACACAGCAAATTCATCGTCTTCGGTGCTAATATAGCCTATTTATCTCGTTGAATGCAGGCTCCATATATAGTAAAGTACTTTTAGGATTGGGCATCGTTTGATAATTATTGAATTACGAAATATTCGGATTCAAAAGAAGTGACTTCCTTTTGAAGAAGCGAAATAACTATTTTTGATGCATTAATTATTTTGTGGCAAGCCTAAAATAGCTTCAATTAATTTTATGAAATTTTAAATACTGAATCTTTCTCCAAACTATACATTTTTAAATTTCCATAGAAAAGATTTCCTTCGCAAAACATAAATACGCAAACGACTGCCGCTTATGCAATACAAGAAAAAGCAAAACTTTCGCACTTGAAAATTATGCTCAACCAAAAATAGCAATACAATTTGCTTGCAGAAATTGCACTCACATTGCTTGCATAGAATTGAGACCACGCAAACTTAGTTAATTTGATAAGCATAAGTGGATTTTGCGCTTAAAATGCTTCACTTGAGCTGGAAAATCTTCAACAAGCTGTAAAGCGAAACTTACGAAGCCACCGAGTGCAGAATCTAAGTATGTATGTGTGGTTGAATGCAACAGCTCGTAAGGCTTCACTCAATCAAACTTATTATTTTCCAACTATTATGTAATGCAAATAGATTTTTAGATATTAAATACCAATATTTTATTAAAACACAAAGGTGGTATACATGGAAAATTGACGTGTATGCAAAATGCTGTATGCAAAAATGTTACGTATACGCAACAGTGGCCTTAACATTCCGTCACGCAATTCCTTTCTTGTTTATTTTACTGTTTACTGCTCTTTTGTCCGAACGTTTTAAAAGATAATTGTTTACATTTCACACTTGTCTGACAAATATCAAATATTATTTTATGGCTTGGCGAAAAGAATCATTTAGAAAAATGCTGGCTTGGCCTGTGTTGGCAACTACACCGTTGTTATGCATGAGTGAGTGAATACCTTTACATATGTATATTTTATCAGAATATGTGTTTATTTCGCCTTGTATGAGATGTTATTTAAATATTTCATTTAATTGAAAATTTGAGTAAAACATGAAAGAAATTGAAATAAGCAGAGTAAGAACAAGGAGTGAGCAATATTTGTATGTGTTCAGGTTGAAAAGCGTATCAGAGCGAATAATTGTTATTTTCTTAAACAATAATTGTCAAATTTTACAACAACAGACTTGTATTTTTAGCGATGGATCTTAGCAGCGGATTATAATTCAGAGGAGTTGTGCGTTTTACATGTTTTTAAAAAATGGGTGTTTCCTAGTCCCTTTTTATTTGTAATTTATATACTTGTATACTGCGAAGGGCCAAAGTAATTCTAACTAAGCTTACCAGAAATATTTCTCTCTAGCGTTTCATGATAATGATCCAAATGCTACTTACTTACTTGTATATTCAAAACCATCTCATGTTCGTTAACATTTTGTGTGGACTTTGCCTCTTAACTAAAAATTCTTCAATACCCAGATACCGAAATTGAAAACTTCACTTCCTTAACTGGCTGGATTTTGGTTGGCTGTTTTCTCCTTTGATCCCTGGTTTGACTTCGCTTTATTCTTGGTCCTTTCCACTAAGTTGCACTCGATGCTTATACCTCTTTTGTTCTTAATTTTTTAACCCATGACTATTTTTAACATTTATTATTAAGTGGACCGACTGATAGATTTTTAATGACTCTATTTGACAGTTTCGGATAATTTTGATATAATATCTTACATTATTTTTTTGAATATAGTTTAGTTTATGTTAGAAGGTGGATTCACAACAGAAACGCCGGACTATTGCGATAAATATATATATATATAATTAATCCTTATAAATCGACAAAGCGTTTTGGGCCCGTCGAAAATTTATGCAGACTATTAGCCGTATGTTCCACTTATTTCTCCATGATCGCCGAAAATATGACTGTCGAAATTTTTCACCTCAAACAAAAGCTGGATAAAGGTGGAGACTATGTTGATGCACGTCCTGGACGACCTTCTTTGAATGATTTGTACCAATCAAAAATACTTACTCGCGACAGACAATTATTACTGAAGGCCGTTTCCAACATTTTGAACGTTTTGGCACCTGAAATTTGATTCCGCACAGTAAGTTGAATAATTTCACTCATCTCAAAAATCGCCGACTGCACTTTATGTCCTTCAGAAAGACAAAGTTATACTAAACACTAATTATTATTTCGATGTGACATTTTGCATAGATGTCACAGTCATATTAACCTAGAAAAAAAGATATTTCAAAAAGTCTTACTATTTTTTGTCTACAGTATATGCCCAGTAAGAACCCCTACGATTGCGACAAGATGAACCGTGTTGAGATCAAGTAGTTTTAGTGGATTTCCTGTCTTCTACTCTAGGACAGAAAGTTCTCGTAGTTGCGCAAGAGCTAGTAATTGACCAGTGTCTGTTAAACCCATGCCAAGGCCAGAGGTTCTATCCGATGTAATTGAGAAAATGGTGGCCTCGCTTGTCTCATCGGCTTTGCAGTTCGCCAAACGAGTCCGATATTGAAGTAGAGGTAGCTTGATGTTATCGATAATGAGAACAGACACTTTTTTTACTAACTCTGAGCGAGCTCAAAGCTCACCTCTGTTTTGAATATCAGTCTTATAGAAAAAATTCGAATATTCCGCACATTGGAGAGAGATTAGCTGAATATTGCTTGTTCTAAGCTTGTTTTACTGTGTGTCTTGTATATATGTGTACATGACTACTTTGACTACCAATTTTGGCCATTTGCGCTCGTTTTATATTATAATCGGCATAAAAAAATACTTCAAAGTATGTGTTAACAAAAAATATAAAATTCGCGCCGACAACTGTCATTCGATGTAAGAAAATAAATCGTTGAAACTCAGCGGTGGGTTGAAATCAATTATGCGTTCAGATACTAATAACACAGATTACATACACAAGTGTGTGTTAAGGCAAAAAGACGCTCAATTGTCACACTTCCATCAGACCGAACTGGATTGCGGCGCGCACGCGCTTTTTCAATGAAATTCAATTTGCCCCAACAATTAACCGCACATAAATCAAATTCATAATTTAATAACGAAAGCGCTATGCAATTAATAGTGTACTATCAGCGCAAACAACAACAGCAACTGAAAAATTATAACACATACCCAAAGGCAAAGCGAAACGGAGGCGATTCGAACACTAGCATTTGCGCAAACGCATGGAGAGTGGTGGCGCCCTGCAGCAGTCAACGCTGCGCACATGCATTAGTGTATGTTCGGCAAGCCAGCAAGCGTTCGGGAGGCTAGCGCCCATTGCGTGGCTACGCATGCGCACTTGCGCTTGCACAGTTAATTGCGAAATATGACAGCCATTCCGAAGCCGCGTCTATTTTTTGCGTTTCTTCGCTATGCTTGACTTGCCAAAGCGTTTTTATGCACCTTTTTGCCTATGAAAATAATAAACGCTAAACGACGACAGACGTAATTTACACGAAGCCGCCAATCATGTCAACAGTCACTTAAGGCTCAGCGATTGCTGTTGTATAACAATTAAAATGCGCCCAGAGCGCAGCGGTGGCGGCCGGTAGAACTGCTTTTGCTATGCTAACAGTAAAAACACAAAACGCTGTAAACACAACAACAACAACAACGACAACAGCACTATTGGCAACAAAGACGCGTTGTTCTCGAGTTGCTGTGGCGGCACTGGCAGTTGGCGGCTGCGGCATCGAAATGTAATCAATCATTTGAGGTGGCCAACAGGTATTTCTTAAGTTAAGTGAGCAGCAGCAACAACAACAACAAGGGTAATAAGAGTAGCAATTGCCACACATACATTTGGATGTTGCAAGTTGCAAGTGCATAGAATGGCAAACCAGTTTCGCGCTCTTGCTTAATCATTTACTTCTGTACAAACATATTGCTGTACAAATGTCTCAAGCAAAGATGCATGCTCCTATGTAACTGTGTGTTTGTGTGTGCATGAAGTGTTATGTTGCATTCATTGCCGCAATGGCAGTCATTAATTCCGAAAGCAGGAGTAAACGTAGCTTGAGACAACAAAAAAATATTGCAGAAGTCAATGACAGTGAACAACAACAACAACAACAGTGCGGCAATAATGTTTGTAATAAAGCGCTTATGCCGAACCTCTCCTCACCACTGCGCAGTGTTGCATGCCATATGGAGCATGCTGCAAGTTCTAAGTTACCTGCGTTTGGCTGATAAATTTTCTCTTCGAATTTCTTTAGTTTTTCGTTTGTGTGGCAGGCGTCGGTCGAACATAAGAGCGATCATGCTCAATTTACTCTACAAGATGCTGACAAAGTCCGTTCAACATGGAATAACAGCCGTGCATCGAAAGTGTTCGGGAAGGTTTGAGTAAGACAGCGTTTAACAAACCAAAATGCTCAAAACCCCATCTATACCATTCAATGTATTAGAAAACACCATTTGAGCTCAAGTTGTAAACTAGAAAACTTCTCAAAATGACAGTTGTTATTTCTTAACAATATCTCAAATAGATAATCATGATATTGTTTGCCAACTACTCTTCTTAACTGGAACTCAAATGATGTTCTCCAATTGCTTTCTGTAAGTTGCTAGTTAACTGACTATAGTCCACAACTAGAAAAAAAATGTTCAGCTCCAGATTATGTCTATCTAATATTGTCTAACGGTGCTTCCTTCTTTTTCAATGTACTTCTTGTTCACTTTCTTTCGGGAAATTATTTTTTGCTCTCGCTAAGATACCGAAATCCGAATACCGAAGCAAAGCTTAAGACGTAAGTCTTATTTCTTCGCTTTACTATGCACTTGGGACGAAATAGGCAATAGGTTCTTTAGTCGATTTGGATACCGGTAAGGGTTAGGATCGGTAAGGGTAAAGATCGATGCTAAAACGGATCCTATTTGGACAACTAATATATGACTGTCGAGATATTTCAACGTTTTGTAAAAGCTGAACAATGAAGGAGTTAGTGGTTGAAAGCTTGCACCTCACTTACTTCCATATAACTTTGACAGTTGGCGTCCACAATAAGGTCTCCTGCGTTCCGCATTAAGCTAGATGGAACTTGCAGTCGCACTGCAGCTATTGTTGACCAGCGCCTGCTAAGATCAAGAAAACAAGGAAGATCTAACCAAGGGTGTTCTCTCCTGGGAGCTCATAGGCTTTGGTGTTTTCTGTGATTCCCCAATGATCAAACACTGAGACGAGTCTAATATTGAAGTAGCTTGATGCTATCGATAATGAAGTCAGACACTTCTTAACTAACTTTGAATGCATGGTAAGTGAGCTCATCGCTAGTATTAGCTTCGGACAGCCACTTGTGCGACTCCGAGATCGAACCGTAGGAGGTTCTCCGAACTACTTGCACCTAGCAAAGTCAATCTCGCTGATATTGTAAGCGTTCTGGCTGGACATTGTCCAATAGGTATCTATGCGGTATGACTAAATATTTTGTCGGTCGCTCTTTGTATTGGAGGATGGAGGTGTGAAATCATCTTGTCCTCTTCTTCTCTATTTCCGGATTTGCAACACACATCTTTGAGGAACCTGGTAAGGTGACTGGGATTGATATCAACAGACTTAACATACATATTTGTGGTAAGCTCATAACGTTTTGTGTCTACCCTATGATCTAACCATTTATGTCGCGCAGAATTTGGTCAATAACAGAAAATGTTGCAGCTTTCATCATCTGGATGATCTACGTGATTAGTCTTGAGGTATCTCCACAGAGATAAATACCGACCAAAGAGTTAAATAAGTGGGATTTCACTAAAACTTTACTTCGAAATTATATACTTTTCTCGAACTGTCCTCGAATTACATTGCCATATTCAAAGTTTTAGTAAAGAAAAAGACATCATCGGAGTTACAACAAAAATTATAGTATATGTGATATGAATATGAGTGAACTATTTGGCCATATAAATACGAGACCAACTTCCAAAAGGTTTATTCCCACGATCCAGCCAACCCATCCTGTTAGGAATTCTTCTAACATAAAAACTGAAATGCATTTAATTAAGGAAAATATCTGCGTGCCTCGGAAATGGTGCGAAAAAGTGCAACATCCGAAGAATGCCGACCGTTTCACACTAATTTATTGCCAGTTATTTTCCAATATGTGCAAGTCACTTTCAGCCCGAAGAACGCCTTGCTCACTTAATTAACCTGCAAGCATTGTGGAAAATTATTGCGCAAGCGCACACACGCATAAATACTTCGAGAAATAATAAAACTCTTTTATTACTGCATTTTTACGGCCATTTTTGTGCGCCTGCTGCGGCCTTAGGCAATCGCCAGCAAATGCCAGCAATTGCAGTGGCAGCAAATCAGACCAAAACAGTTAGCTGGCGACTGCTGGCGGTGGCTGGAAGCGGCGGCCTCGCCACCAGTGTGACAACTTGCACTCGCAACATATTAAATATGCAAGAAGCATTGCGGCTGTTAGATGCGCCAGCGACCGTAGTGGCAATAACGCCGTATTTGGTATTTGGTTTTCCACCACACTCACACACACACGCACGCATGCGCACAAACGGGCATAGAGCGTGCGCATTTATGGAGCGCGGTTGCCGCGGACGGGCGGCAGCGGCGTGCTGGTGGGAGTGAAGCTAAAATACTGACTATTTAGATAATGTGTGTGTACGTGCATATACTCGTGTGTGTATGTGTGTACAGTTTGTAAAGTTAGTGCGCATGCTTGCCAGCCAGGTGCGAGCATTTGGCAGAAATTCACTGATATGGTGGCAGCTGCTGCTATTGTTGTGGTTGCTGTTGTTGGTAGCCGCTCATTCATTGTCGCATCGTTTCCGCGGAAAAGTAAATTAAAGCACAGCGGCGACAAAAGCGTTTGCCGCAAGCGCAAAAACGACATATCTGAGCGTTTCCCTAAAAAGGCGCTGCCAATGTGCCGACGATGCCTCGCTACCAAAGTAACTATGTGCGAATGTGTGAAGTCGAAGTGTTTCCTGTGCATGCCTGCCTTGCAAGTCGTTGGCTCTGCCTCTTCTAAACGCACACACACACGTCCATGTATACACACATACATATATAGGTATGTTCCATAGCGCATTTAATTGTGTGGCTGGCGGCGCGGCGCGGCGTGGCGCTTTCATAGTGCAATCAATTAATACCTGCTTGCGCTTGTTCGCTTGTTGTACACTCGTTTTTAATTGGTAATGGTCAATTTGCTGATTGGCAGTTGGCTGCGCCTGCAAGCTGTTTGCCTGTCGCCACGCGCATGCGTACCAGCTTCTTGTAATAAGCACATTGCGCGCATGCATTACAACATTATTTTGGGTGTGAAGTAGTGATATGACGAGTGCTTCTTCTGGTTGCCGCAGATAAATTGATACATTTGTTGGCGAGCATCGCTAAGAGTTGCCGTTTTGGTAAAAAAAAGCGAGCGAATAAGGCGTTTTGTGGTTTCTTTGTATTAATTGGCATTACTTGTACTAAATCCATTTTATTTCTATTTAACTATTCCCTTATATTTCAAAAGCGATCTAACCTCAAAAACCTCATAAGTTCCTTACAAGGATAATTTTCTGTTTTTAAGGTATGTTTTCCCTCATTTTTCCTTTTACTAAGCCACCGGAATAATTTTATGCAGTGTCAAAATTGTCAGTCTTATTCTACATGTGAAAAGATCGAATTTGACTCGGAGGCTTTGGTCACATTCGAAACTCTTTTTTATATTTTTTGCACATGCTCGGAAGGCCGTCAATAAAATCATATTAAAAAGCAAAATATTTAATTATTCATCAATATTTATATTGTCGCCTTCAAAGTGATCCCCCCAGATGCCAACGATTTTTTGAGTTCGGTCGGTCTAGCGAGAGATGTTAGCTCTTTTGCCATCTCCCTAACACATTCCTGACGATTTTCAAACACCATATCCTTCACATTTTTAAAATTTTCATCAGTTGAAGAGGTCGAAGGTCGTCCAGAACGAGGCATCTCTTCAAAGATCTCTCGACCGCCTTTGAAGGTTTTGTACTGTGAACTAGTTAAAGTTAACGAATCGATCCTTGCTTTTAGGTTAGGTGAAATATTTCCCTTCTACGTGGCGATTTATGCGTCAGCTGTGCAGACCGAAATACCCACTCGTGCGCTATTCTCTCCATTAAAATATCAGGTGTCTGTTTAACCGCCTGAAATCTGCAGGTGGTGGAATTTCCCACTCTGTTCGTACCGCCACCGAAAAATGTTGAATTTC
Organism: Bactrocera dorsalis; assembly: GCF_023373825.1. NCBI lineage: Eukaryota > Metazoa > Arthropoda > Insecta > Diptera > Tephritidae > Bactrocera > Bactrocera dorsalis. Next base: position 3,383,239 of record NC_064307.1, read on the forward strand.
GGCGAGTCTGAATTTATGGGCTTCAAGATTGCCGTACTATAACGGAATGAAAGCATAAATTTGTTGAAAGAGTAAGTGTGAGAATAAAATGGTCAAGTTAGCGACGTCCAAGATTATCAAGCTAAAGCTTAACGTGATATTATTAGGTCTGCAACTTTGCTCCCGCCGTTTTTTTTGTAAATTTAAGGCTTTATTTTATAAAAACGGTTACAAAAATGTTATTCAAAATATGGCCGTCGCTGGCTACTACTTTTGACCATCTTTCTGGCAGCATGCATATTCCGTGACGAAAGAACTCCTAATCTTTCGAGTCGATCCAATTTTTGACTTCATCATAAGAACTGAAGAGCTCGTTAGCTAGATCGTGTGTATCGGGTAGTCGGGTGGAGCAAAGTCTCGAGAATACGGCGGGTGGGATAAGATCTCCCATTTCAGCGTCTCCAAATATTTTTTGATGCTGGAGAATGACTTTATCGTGTCTCCTCGGCTCAAACGCATCAATTGCGTTCGGTATAGATCTCCTGTGATGGCTTTAGCAGCTCATAATATATCACCCCCAGCTGGTCCCACCAAATTCAAAGCATGACCTTAGCGCCGTGAATGTTCGGTTTTGCCGTCGACGTAGAGGCATATCCAGGCTTTTCCCATGACTTTCTTCGCTTAGGATTATCGTAGTGGACCCATTTTTCGTCGCCAGTTACAATGCGATGTAAAAATCCCTTTCGGTTGTGCCTTTGAAGCAGCTGTTCACATGCAAAGAAGCGCCGTTCGACATATTTTGGTTTCAAGGCATAAGGAACCCAGTTTCCTTATTTCTGAATCATTCCCATGGCTTTGAGGCATTTTGTTACAGCTTGCTGTGTCACTTGCAACGATTCGGTCAATTCATCTTGGGTTTGAAACGCATCTTGGTCAGGTAATGCTTCCAATTCAGCATCTTCGAAAATCTTCTTCCACCATGCCGGTCTTCGACTTCATAATTAGCATTCTTAAAACCTTGAAACAATTCGCGACATGTTCTTTCACTTAGGACAGCCTACGTAGCCGAAAGCATTCGATGAGCCTCAGCCGCACTTTACTTGGAATTAAAAAAGAAAAGCAAAATTTCCCACAAATGTCCAGAATTCGGCTCAAAAGTGACATTTTCAGTTGAGAATAATTTGGGATGCAAACAGATCTCTACAAATATTGTTGGGTTAATGTTGACACAAATGTCCAAGATCGATATAAAACGATTCTATCGATTTAATCGACCAGTGCTTGACCCTAGAGACCGCAGAAAAAGTATACCACCTTTTTCCCTAAAAAAAACGCCAAATAATGAGAGACTTGTGCATCAGCCTACCATCGTATTGAGCAAAAAATGCCAAATAGTTACAGTGACAATAAGCATTTCTTAGAAAATATTATGTATTAGTGCATTTTTTTGATAAGTTGAGTAATTTCGAGCTGATTATTTTTACACCCATTTTTCAAAAATAATATCGTTCTTGCGAGATATTGAAGTGAGGTTAGAGGTTAAACACATATCTGAAAAGAAGATACGAACTCTCCTGTTTTAAACAGGAAAATGCAAAAAATTGATATATTTTGTAAAGGAAAGTTCCGGGTTTCATCTATTTTTTAAATTTTTTGTAAGGCAGAGACAAAAGAACGCTCTACTAAAACTTCCCTTAGTCAATTTAAGAAGTCTGGAAACATCATATTTGATGGGTATATACTGTGCTTTACTCGTTGCTGTGAAAAATAACCCAGTTACCTTTTAAGAGAGCACCAAAAGAACACTTGTTAAAGGAACAGAGTTCACATCAAGCAAACATATGATTTTTCCTACTTTATCGAGTGTTTTTTTGACACACCCTTAAAAGATAACGCTGCTCCTATTATTATAACCAATCTAAGCCGTTAATTGGCTGTTATAAGAATTTGTTGAGAACTTACCACAAAAATGCAGACAATTTAAGAAAATAATTACAACAATAAAAGAATGTCTTCTTCAGTTCAGCACCATCATTTACAGAAACGCAAGTTCCACAAATATGTGTAGGAAATGCTGGTGCTCTTGTTCAGTGTTCACCTAAAATGCGCAAACAATTTTCGCCACTAAATTGACCAAAGTGAAGCGACAACTTGTTTACCACAATGGCCATTTATTTGAGTATTTACTACAAGTAAATACCATTTAGCAGTTAACGCATGTTGAATTTAAATATTTAGATTTACTAAATAACCACAACGCAAGCCAATCAACCAGCCAAACGGCCAGCTTGCAAGCCCAAAGCACACGAACAGCACACAGCCACAGACCGACAGTCCAAAAGGCAGTGGTGCAGCAACAACTTGCCACATGCTGCATGTTGCATATGCGAATACGCAAGTGTGTGTGTGCCATTTGTGGCGCAGCTGCCAAACGGAGCACCACTTACTTACCGCAGCAAATGCTGACTTTCTTCTTGCTCAGCGCTCATAATACTCGCAGCTCCTTGCGCCTGCGCTTTATTGCACTTTACTGTTTGATCTGCCGTCGTCGTCGGCGATCATCAGCCAAAACAACAATAAAAAAATAATAAACTCAAATATAAATATAAAAAAATATAAACACCGCAATAAAAACGATGAAAAAGAAGAAATGGAAGAAGAAGAAGAAAAAGGCCCACCGCAAATCGCGGGCCAGGAAAAAATGCGCAAGCAAAGAGTGGGAGAAAAAAGTGAGAGAATTGACTGGCGGCGGTGGCGACAACGTGTCGGTGCTGTCCAAAGCGCATTGCAGCAAATAAAAATTCTTGACTTCTTCCAACGCGCTGTGCATTTTGCTTGGCAAAACTCAGCTGTGTGCATATCCGCTCGTTTGTCCGTCCATTTGTCCGTCGTCTGGGCGGCTACATTGGCCACATTGGCCGTGCATTCGTTTATCCGCGCATGCGCAACAGTTGAATGCGCCCGCGTTGAAAACGATGCCCTGTAATAACTCATCGTCCGCGCTCATTTGTGCGATCGTACGGTCAAGACGCTGTCGCGGCGGCGTCAATTGCCGGCCGCTTTCAGTTCGATGCGTTCTACCTGTCGGCCATTCGGAGTGACTGACTGCATGTCTGTTGCAGAGTTGCCGTTTCTTCGCTGCGGTATGATTTGATTGCTGGCATGCTAGCGGTTGTTGCAGTTGTTGTTGTTGTTATTGTTGTTGGTGGTGGTGTTGTGACGCAGCTACAGAAACAAACAAGCGGAAAGTTAAGCGCAAATAATGCTGACAAAATACACGACACCTGAGGCCAGCGTTGTCTTACAATTGGCACAGCAGAGTCGGTGTATAATTGCGGCTATTGTTGTTTTTGTTGTTGCTGTTGCTTTTCTTTTTCTCGTGCTATGCAGCTCATTATTGCAGTGGCCGCTCTGGTGGAGTTGATGAGTGAGTGCTTATGTGGCAACGCGGCAGTGTTTCGGTTGAGAAACTAGGGTCTGACGGAAAAATGAATTTCTATTTTCACTTCAACAAATGAACACAAGTGCTTTTGATCTCATTATTGGCGTTAAAGATAATTGTAGCGTTGTGAATAATCATGCTTATTTACATCTAGTATATATGAATGTATGTCTGCTTATACTTGTACTTATACTTATACTTATACTTATACTTATACTTATACTTATACTTATACTTATACTTATATTTACTTATACTTATACTTATACTTATACTTATACTTATACTTATACTTATACTTATACTTATACTTATACTTATACTTATACTTATACTTATACTTATACTTATACTTATACTTATACTTATACTTATACTTATACTTATACTTATACTTATACTTATACTTATACTTATACTTATACTTATACTTATACTTATACTTATACTTATACTTATACTTATACTTATACTTATACTTATACTTATACTTATACTTATACTTATACTTATACTTATACTTATACTTATACTTATACTTATACTTATACTTATACTTATACTTATACTTATACTTATACTTATACTTATACTTATACTTATACTTATACTTATACTTATACTTATACTTATACTTATACTTATACTTATACTTATACTTATACTTATACTTATACTTATACTTATACTTATACTTATACTTATACTTATACTTATACTTATACTTATACTCCCCCCTCTAGGAACACGAAACATCATTAATCTGTTAATATATAATCAACGTGTTTAAATAAATGCCAATCTGAAAAAACAACAATAATACTGCGCAAGCGCTTATAAATTTACCTCTTTCCCTAACGCTTCAAAAAACCTTAGCCACTTACTTTAGTAGTTTCCTTATTGACAGTTGTTGTTGCATATGGTACACTACATCAATTTGAAAACATATGCACATACAGACACACATAGCTACAAACGAGGATGTTGTTGCTTTTGCGCCTGCAGCAAGCGTCATTGTTGAACGTGCCACACCATGCCATCGCACAACACGGCACAACGGCACATCAGCAGCAGTGGCAAGAGCGAAACTAAGCGATCGTTAACGTATCTGCCACAGTCGACAAATGTTTGACCAGCGGCAACATTGGCTGGCAAGCAACAACAAAGCGACCGTGCAACATGCACACTGCCACCAATGTGCGCACACACGTTATGTTGGTATATACATACATACTTTTCTGGGCATGCGTCCAATGTTTTTGTTGCAATTGCTGCTGTTGCTGTAGTTTTTGTTGTTGCTGTTGAGCTAATGATGTACAAAAGCAGGCAGTGTCTTATTTCAAAGAGTTGCAACGTGTTGTCATCCCTCCTCCAGCTCTGTTGTTGGCCACTAATACACGTATGCCTGCATAGTACATTGTTGTTGCTTTCGCAAAATATTTGCATCGTTAAACCATCGTTTTTGGCCAAGTTTGCTCACTCGCGGGAAAATAGTTTTGCGTTGCATTTCCTTCTTTCGCTTTGCTTTCATTGGAAAAGTGCTGCTGTTGCTGTTGTTATTGCTGTTTTGACTTCGGCAACAAGAAAAGCCATCACCAGCAGGGAGAGCACACAAGCATGCTTGGCTGTGTATATGGTTGGGTAGAGAATATTAATATGTGTACTTTATGCTGTGGGAAAGCAGAAATTATGTGTCTTCATGTACTACTACTAATTTCTTATTTATTTGGCTGTGTGAGTATGCGTGTGTTTCGACAAAAGTGCAATTTATTGCGAAGTTTATATTTGCATATATCTGATCAAATTTAATCTGGTCTAACAAAATTAATTCAAACATTTAACATTACCTTCAATATAGGATCCTGAGCCAATGCAAACATGTTAATGCTTATTCCTATTGTCCATATTTGTAGTTGTTAAAAACTTCGGTTAGGATGGCCCGCAGTGCCTTAAGAGAATATTGGTGTGCGCCATTTGCTAGGTTGTTAAACAGAATTTTGGGGTGAGCCATCATATTCATAAACCCACGTCAAACTCACGTTTAATAAGCGTAGGGTCTTCGGCTATATTGCCAAGCATCTCTTTTGCGACCTCTACTTCGACGTCGTTTTGATCTTAATGTTATTTCGATCTTAATGCTATGTACAAAGTAAGTTTCGATGACTTCACTGAATACTTTGTCCTACACAAATACTTGTACTCGTGATAGGTAAAGAAGACTCCTTAAAACATTCTGCATCATCCGATGTTCGATATCTCCAATCGACTCCATATTTTTTTACCTATAGTAAGTGTTATTTGGTATCCAAATATTGCGGCACTTGTTAACCTTCAAAACTAAAAATAAGCTCATGACTGCACTATTTGATCCCGCAGTTAGATTTTTTAACGGGGTTAGATCTTCGAAATAACAGCCCTTGGCCAGATGAAATCTGGGTCAATTTGGCTGTTGTGGGAATTGTCATTCAATCTTTGTGGCAGTCCCAGCCCCATTCGGCTCTACATGATCTATAAAACCAGTAGATTTATAACCCAACGAGAATTGACTTTACTGACACGTTCCTCGAAGCTATTTCGGAAATCGGAAAAATTCATGGAGAATAATAACATCAAGATTGCAGCCATTTATTTTGAAATTGTGACTCCAATAGAGATATCTATTTACCAGCCAATATCATATGAAAAGATATTAAGTTTTGAGATCTTTATTGGTCTTTAAAAGACTTTTTCTGGTCCGAAAGTGTATATTTAAAAGTACTTAATACTCAATCGGAAGAATTTTGCTGAGTTGAGTCCTTGTCCGGATAAAAATCCGGGTTGGTTTCGGTTACGGAGACGCGACTGTCGTGGGAATGGAGACCAATGCAATTACACGAGAAAGGTACTAGCTGAATCCTGCCTCTTGAAGAAGAAATTCTGAACATTGCTATTAACACTCCAAAGCAATTAAAATTCTTTTGTGAATACCGTGATCTCTGTTAGGAGGTTATGTAATTTAAACTGGACCTTCTATGAACGTAAGGGTTAAGAAAAAAGTTCACTAAGTAGTCTGCTTTTTTATATCAACTCACCCAATGCTGTTCTGTCAAGCGATGGACTAATTAATACGCTTTTAATTACACGATGGCTCTTCCAACTGGGGCTAATGATTTGAATAATATCGCTCATTACATCGCTAATAAATCGTGTTTGCTCGCTCACACCATTCCACCATACGCCGCTGTCATGCTGCCATACGTACAGAAAATCATAATTTATCACCGCCATCGTGCGTGGTGGGCGTGTCAGTTGGGCTGTCAGTCAAAGCATTCACACGCGTTACGTAGCACACCTTATCATTGTCACCTCGGCAAACTTTTCAACCGCAGAAAATTACTAGTTCTGCAACAAAGTGACTGGTGAGCGCAGCTAAAGGAAGCCAAGCCAAAACAGAACAACAGAGCAGGGAAGGCAGGAACGAAACTGGTTGCAGGGCTGCCTAATCGGAAAGCGCTTGCAGAGAGTGAGCAACGACTGCAGCGAGTAAATAGTAAATTGCAAGAGAAAAAGCAACAACAGCAAATACTATAATGCGCAAACTGAATATTTGTTTTTTTAATTTTTAATTTTTTCTCGCGGTGTTGAGACGTCGGCGCCGGCGATGTTGCTAATCTCATACGAACGTGAGGTTGCTGCTGCGGCAGCAGCGTCTATTTTACTAGTTCAGCTCAAAGAAATAACACTGCTTGCGGGGGGAGGTAGATGTGTAAAGATTGAAAATAAATGACAGGCCACATGAGCTAAGCTCAGCTATGATTGTACCCCCATATTTTCCATCACCGCTTCAAAGCCTAATGTCTATTTATGTGCAGTGATGTTTACAGTGGACCTTAGGGCCTTGCTGCAGACACTACTTTACGTTATGAGTTCAGTTTGAAACAATGACCGTTAGACCCGAGCTAAATTCCTTTTTCAAAGATTGACTGTAATGGACATCTGACTGAGAATCAATAATAATATATTTTTTTAAGTTTCGGTTTCTAAATTGTTCTTATAATTTTCAGGTTGCAATCAATGTCATAATCGGTGAGTAAAGGTTTCTCAGTAAAGGGGTTTAGTGACAGATCTCAGAGGCTGTCTTGGTAATACCCTTGCCATCTTGATATCTTTCTACGTAGGCTAAAAAACTGCTTCACATCTCCGAAAACTCTAAATTTGAACCGATGTTTTGTGATATTACGGGCAGAAGGTGAAGGTTTTATAACAGAAAGTAGCTACACCGAAGTTCACGGAGTTCAGATTCAATATTCGGGGAAGCCACCCAAAGGGATTGAGTCTTACAGAATGTTTGATCTACACGGTCATATAAATTGTGGCTGTAAATAATATATTTTCGGGTCGAATTTATCGGTCAAATCAGTTTAATTGCAGTGTGCAATCACATGTCTCGGGCCAAAACCGTGAGGACCCTCTTTTGCTGGTCTTCTTCATTAAACTCTCAAATGAAAATGTAATAAGTGAACGCTTTCCAACACTGGCTCACAGTGTGTCCAATGCATGATATTGCATGCGCTTGTGGAATTTCCGCAAATGTTGCAGCAACATTGCGGCCATCATAGTGCCAATTCGCTGCATATTGACCGTCATGTGGTGGCAATAAAAGTTTCAGCACTCAAAGCAGCAGCACAGCGGCTTTGTCATGGGAAGCTGGCAGCGAATTAAAATAAAAATTGCAAAACGAAAAAGTAATAAAACAACACAAATATAATTCTTATGGCAAGAGAAGAAATTTCACGTCGCCACAGAGCGGTTTAATGGTGCGCTGCTGCAGCTAAGTCGTCTATTTCTGCGCGTTTTGGCTGCCATGGCATTGGACGTTGAGCGCTAAGCTTTGGTGCTGACTTGATTCCGGTTGGATTTATGTGAATTTGCCTAGTTGTTGCTGTTGTTGGCGTCAAAAATGCAACCACCACAGCAGCGGCCGTGATAGGTGCATCATCTAGCCAGCCACGGTTGGAACTTGCAACGAATGTGTTCTGCGTCTCTCGCGCCAATCGGTGGCAAACAGTTGATCTGAAGATTAAGTGTTGCATGCAACTCTGGTTCGTGTTTTTTTTCTGTTTTTGTACTTTGCCGGCACATATGCAAAGCTTTTACTTTGTTATTCTTGCTGTTGTTTCTCTCCACCCGTTTGCTTTATTGCCGATTTGTTATTGCTTTATTTTATTTATATCCATATTGTTGTTTTTGTTGCATTGGTGTGCCGCATTTTTCGCTGTTTGCCACTTTTGAAGGCCAACGGCTATCGTTGTGGGTTGCATCGCTTCCAGTTTTTGTTGTAGTGTATGCGCGTGGTATTTGTGTTTCGGCTGGAACGCCTTGAAAGTGTGCCTTCATGAAAATAGAATAAAGCAAATCAATTCAAAAGGAAATAGCGATAATCATAATTCCTGATTATTGAAATGTTGTCGAAAGAAATGATTGGAAAATTAGGTAAATTGGCAACATTCACAGCTCGTAAAATGGAAAATTGGTTTAATGGAATGTTGAGAGTGATTATAGCTATATCTGTGTTGATATGACTCGAGAGCGGGAATGCTGTGAAGTTAGAGAATTTGACGGTAGTTTAAATAGAACTTATCTGGAACATAAGTCGCTAAATCGTATTCTATAATCTTGAGACACCTCTCCTAAATATATCCTTATATTACGCTAATCTTTAACTCCAAGTTTAAGGCATCTTCACCAGTTAGACGAGTTTTAATATAAAATCGATATGATCCTAATGTTAAACATATGATTTTATGTTTTTTGCTGTAAGTGTGAACATGGAAATTTCACAGTTTGCCACGAAGTTTCTAACACTCAGGAGAATACGTTGGATATCTTAAAAAGTACGGGGTCTACCAACAAAAACGATGTAATGTTAAAATGAAACAGAAAACTTAAAATCGGCCAAAATGGATTCTGTTTTTTTGGCTTTTACTCGTAAATAATTGTATGCCATTTTTGCTTTCGAACCTCTCAAGCGTTGATGATTAATTGGTGTAACCTTTGATTTAACATACCCCGGAGAAAATAATCTAGAGGCTACAAACCGCCAGATCCAAGTCACCAAACTATGCGCGCACGGTGTCCAATTTTTGATGTGAAACATGAGGTTGCACATCGTCTTGTTGGAAGATGAGGTCGTCCGCGTCGATTCATCAACTTCCGGGAAGAAAGTCGGTCTACATCATGTTATAACGCTCGCTCTTGATGGTGTCGACTTTTCCTGTCTTTGAAAGCAATAAGACCCTATGCTGCCGCGATACTGCAATCCGCATTTGCGTTTTCTGGACCACATGAGGATTTGACTCACCACAATAATGACGAAGTCAGTAAGCCAGAAATGTTGTAGCCACCGGAGAACGTAAATTTCGTCATAATCTTAGACAATTTCCAAGCGTTGTAACAAAGTGATGATGAATTAAACCTTGCTGAACCCACAGACCACATTTGAGTAGTATTGGTAGACGATACAAACGATCAGCGAAATGAATAAAGTAGATTTAGCTATGTCCCTCTGTTTATCTGTATATATGGGAACTACACCATCAAAAGTGTTTAAGGTATACATCTGGAATTACCCAGCCGTCTTTTTGCTACCTGCTCACTTTTCGGAACCGCTGACATCAGTCCTCCATAGCTGTATCTCTATAGTTGACAACTAACAATTCTCAATATTTTTTTGAAGCTAAGTGGCAACTCTGAGCCTCTCCCTTTCCTGCAAAAGCGCATATTTAAATGCATTGCGCATACACTTTTACTTTTTTGATTCAATATTAGTAAAAGTTGGCCGCGCTATAATCAATAACTCATACAATACCAAAATAGGTGGCAACTCTATTTGAATATCTTTTCATTCGAGGTTCTGCTTCGTTATTCTTCGGTGTAAAATATCACTACGATAATTTACAAAATATTTTCACGGTGCACAGTATGCTTAGTATTATTATACATATGCATATGTATGAGTATATGTGTAGGTATGTGTGTATGTATGTGTGTAGCGATGGATTCAATACTAGCGATGCGTTTTGCTTTCATGCTTCGTTTCTGCTCCGGTTGAGTTGCTTAGAGTCGTTTTTAATAATTCTGCGGATTATAGTTGTTGTTGTTGTTGTTTGCACTTATGTACGGCGTCGCACACGCTAGCATATCTAAATGGTCGACTGTCATTGACTTTGGTGGCTATTTGTTTGCGAATCTCACCGCATTTCGTTAGCACTACGCCTACTGGACTGTGGTTGTTGCAGCAAAGCAACTTACCCAGAGGACAAATCGCTTATTATAAACACAAATGTACAGAAACACGCACACCAGCGAAACAAAATTAAAAAGCATTAAGCGAACCTTCGGAGCTTGCCACCAAATCCAACTGAACCCAGCCACTCAGCGTCTATAAGTGGCTAAGCTATTGGTAACGTGATGCGGCGCAGAATCTGTGTCTATGTGTGTGTGTGTGTGCGTATGTTGTGCTAATCGCGGAGTGAGGAGCGTGCGTTGGCCTTACACCTTGCCGCTGCTTGTCACCTTCGTGTTGCACGTTTGTTTGGCATGTGCATCGAGCTTCCTTGTCGCAATGGCGGCAAACCAACAAAATTTCCAACTGCCTGCCACACAGCCTGCCACAATCGTCGCTCGCTCGTTGTGCGCCTCTTGTGCCCGTTGGACTTGTGTGTGCCGCATTGTGTCATGCTGCCAACTCGCTTCCTCTATGCCACCGTCGCTGTCCACCTCCACCTCCTCGCCCCTCGCTACACATTGCCTGCGCGCCGTGTTGTGGAGTTTGTGTGCTTTTGTGGCTATTTAACTGCAATCTCATATTTAAGCTGTGCAAATACTTGCCATTTGCCACATGCAACAGCGAGACGAGGCAGTGAGCAGTGCCTGCAGCAGCATATTGCAGCAACTAATGCAGCTATGCAACCGTGTGTAGCAACAACAACACGGCATACGAATCGTATATTTCTAAACATGTTTGTTGTAGTGTGTGTGTTGTTGTGATGTGATTTGGACTTCTGTGGCCGTTCTAAGTTGAGATGCAAAAGTATCGAATTCCACGCGTAGTATTGACCTCGGCCATGCCTGTTGAAAGCAGTTGTGCAAAAGAAACAACAAAAACAACAACAGCAGCAGCAACAAATAATAACGACAGCGCAGTGCACACAACAGCATAAATAAGGCCCGGCAACCGTGTATGAGTGGCATAATAGTTTAGTGATTTTGGTTGTTGTTGTGGTTCTTCTGTTTGTTTGTTGTTGCTATCGATGTTGCACATAGTGTAATGACCATGAGCGAAATTCTAATGATGCTGCTACCACTGGAGAACACTTTGTGCGCTGCCACAGCCTTAGTCAGAACGAAAAATAGTAGCAACAACAACAACAGCAGCAAAGTGAAATACAAAAGCAAGGCAATAAAAGAGTTCCACCACAGGCTCGCCGACTTGCCCATCGGTTGAGTATTTGCGCATTCTGCACTTGTTGTTGTTGCAATGCTGGTGTGTGCCGTTAAATGTGTGGTTTCCTGCACGTGCAACTGCGGGCACTCTTATGGGCGTGTATGCAGCAGGCGGGTGTCTCAAGCTCCTCTAATGAAACTCATATTTGTTGCAAATTTAATTTGGTTTAATTTAAACTGATCTCTAAATTGTTGCGATATTTAACTCATTTATTGTAATTTTATTCACTTATTAACAATTGTTACTTGCCTCTTTCCTTAGTCTTTGAGTTATGAGTCCTTTAGAGGTCGAGTTTTCCTTCATCGGTGCTCTTCACTGAGGTATTCATAAAATCTCAAGTAAGTTTGGCATGTAAACTCAGTTACCGACTTTTTTCCTCAGACTCTCTCACCCATTTACTCGAACTATCACTTCTACCTTAATTTACTTTAGCGATAAAAATAAATCAAAGATGAACTTTATAATCCTGGGCCACATCCATTCTTGGCTTATATAGGCCCAACTCTCACTGGATGAAAATATCTTTAACTTAAAGGGTGCTTATAAAATTCTCTATATTAGTACCTTCAATCTAACCTCGTCTGGATTCAAGTGCTCAAATGAATCGATTTCAAATTTGCTATGCTACATACGGAGTATATAGTCTTAAAAATAATTCGAAAGAAGAACTATGATAAAAGTGAGGCCTTCAACATATGCTTTATGAAAATATCCAAAAACAGGCCTGGTATTTTTTGGAAAGAATAAAATTATGTTTTCCTTTTGGGTATTAGTACCAATATCTTCACTACCATTGTGATGTTAGGTAGGTAGGAGGTATAGTGGCTGCCTGACGGCGAATCTAGGCCTCTAGGAGACCTATTGTGACACCAGCAGGACTTATACTTCCTCACACTATCCCCCTGAGCAACTCCCGGCTTCTGATGAAGTTCATCAGTACAAAATATTTTTTTGCAATCTCTGCAACATCGCCAAGAAACCCTCGACCGATAGTTAGTTATTTTCCTGAATCCTCCCCTTCTGTTCCCTGACAGCTTTTGCAATAGTCATTGTATGGTGCACCCAGTCTTCTGACATGTCTACGAATTAGACAGACATTAGAGTTCTTATGTTATTCATTTTGAATTTTAACAGTTGCCATGTGCGGCCAATATTCCAGTTACACCATGTTGGCCGGCTTGTAGAGCATGACAGCATAACTATTGATATACATGTATTTAACAAGGTTATTAACATAATTCCGTGCGTCATCGTTTCCTCCGAAGGAACTCTTAATTTTCGTGTTATTTGTTTTAGCAGAATTGATAGAGATATAAACTTCAAATGACTTTCATGAACTCAATGAAGAACCCAAAGAAAGCTGAGTTTATTTTTATATAAAACTGTCGATTACTATCATTTGTTGACTTTATGACCCCACTTGGTAATAAGTTTCCAATCTGCGCATTCGCATGTGCCTCAGCTTCCTTAATCAGTTCCAAAATCGCGCCTTTTTATTCGTATTTTTGTGGCCTTGTTTTCGGTACTTAATTTACAATACAATACCGTTATCGAGCTGTTGATTGCTTCTGTTGTTGTGCCTGCATTGTCTTACACACTTTAACTGTAAATTTTGGTCATAAGTCTCATGTGATAAATAAAGAAGCGGCTTAAAGTAAGCGACGTGGGATGATAAGTAGTGATGGCCGATATCCATCGATATACATACAAATCATCGATTTTCTATGATACATCGCTTAATTTCGATGCGAATGGGGCTTGTTATTTTCGATACATCGATGTTTTTGTTCAAAATAGCAGATTTTATACCTTTTCCTTTCTGTTAATAAAATATTGTCATCCTCATTAGGTTTCTGAGTGATGCAAGAGCTCAAACATGTGCTTCTATAGTTCGAACCTATCTGGTCGATAGCATTTTGCAAATGATTATTACATGATAACAAATCCTCATACAAATATAGTTAGCAATAGCTATCAAAAAAACCATAGAGCTAATGCTATTGCAAAAGCCGGGGGATGAGCATGGACTCTTCAGACAATTCTGACAAGATTCAAAACTACTATCGCACTTTGACTGATCATCATAGGTTAGTCCAAAAAAATTTTCGTTCGTTTAAGGGGCTATGCCAATGTAACCCATGAAATATTAGGCGATTTTCGTGAATTTTTTTTAAGAAAGTACTCGATCAAAGGTTTGGAAGTTCTTTGGACATAATAAGGTATATTTTCAGCTATATTTTAAGATTTTTTTTACAAAAATAATATGTGTTGTCTTCGGAGGTGCAAAAAAAAGTTCCCCAACAGCTGACATGATTCCGGCCGATTGAGTAACTCAAATAAAAAAATTCCAAAGGTTATTAAAGTTGAAGGTGTTTCCTATATATTGACCTACGATTTTGGAAAAATTTCAAAAATTAACAAAATGGCGTAGTTCAGAAAAAAACTTATTTTTCTTAGGTAAAAATTATCGTTTTTTTAATATGTACTACATTAAGATCGTAGTAGTATTGCCATTGTATAGTAAATATATCCTAGAATACCCAGTTTCAATTTGAAGTCGATCGGTCAATTTCTCGTTGAGTTATGATGTCAGCAATTTTAGAAATTGTCTTATGTTTGTACCTTCGAACGGTCGCAGCGTTCTAAAGGCTGACATCCAAAAACTTTTGCAGATACAACCTTGCCGATTTCACAGGATATTTTTAAAAATATAAACTATCGAAAAAGGAAAAATCGACTTTTTGAAATTGTCACACTGGTATAGCCCTTAACCCTTCCTATGCATTTGTAACATCAAATATTAAACATCGCAGATTCGGTGCAGCCGTTTTTTGCATTTCTTATGTAAATAACTTTTCTTGGTTAATCTTACAAAAAAAAAATTATGATTCATACACTGTGGAGAATTTTGTTCATATGTTATTAATTTTTTTGCGATAAATGCACCACTGTGCCTTAAAACTTTGCGACGCTTGCTTTCTGCAACAATAACCGTTGAGTTACATTTATGTGAGCTCATTAATTTACGAAATATATAGTTAAATAAACAAATGTGCATACAATCACACATATTCCACAAACAAATACATATACATATATGTATGTGTGAGTAAAATCCGCACTCTTCTTGCAATTGCATGCACCAGCAACCCAGAAAGGTCTGCACCATCATCGGGCCAGCAGCAGTCGGTAAATTAAAACAACAAAGAAAAGCACCAACAAAACGACAATAACAATATGGACACATTAAAGACAATTTCCAGGAATTATAACAGCTGCAACGCTACCAACCAGCCAGCTTTGCCACCGAACTTGTGCATCGCAACGAAAGCTGATGTTGTTGCTGTTCTTTTGGCGGTTGCGTTTTTGGTGTGACCTGTTTGCACGCATTTTCGGCTGCTCTTAATACAAATTGAATTTTTATGATGAAAATCAACTGCGTAAAGTTTGGCTTAAGTGTAAAGTTAACGCATAAACAATAACAACAATGCCAAATATGGTACGTATAAACAGATTATGCAAGCGAACAGTCATAAATCGAAATGAAAGCTCGAAGGATCTTCAGCGAAAAGGAGTAAACCCCAGCGATGGTATCGGCAAAGCGGAATTCAAGCTTATTTTATATAAAAAATTATAGTTTGGATGATTCTTGGGAACAAAAATATGTTGGCTAATTTAATGTCATTTCAATTTGTCGCTAAACTTTCTTTAGACAATCATTTAAATACTTCTTACAGACTGACAAAAGAATATACTTTTTACGTGTTTTAATAAAATTTTTATTATCGCCTTCAAAATAGGCTCGTGTATGCCAACGTCCAATTTAGTTTTCCAAACACTCATTATAAGCCACGGCTGGAGGTTTTGCCTTGAACGATTTTTTTTTTTGTTGTAGCTAATTATTCATAAACCTAACGGCCCCTGGTTACCAGGCAATCCCCAGACAGTCGACTCGACGTTATTTTTGCAAAAGATTCAAGTACTTTGGTATAAGTCTAACATTGACACGCGTCGTATCAAAAACATTAACCAAAATTTGTTGAGTCGGTCCATAAGAGATGTTGAGACCCTCTGTTATCTCTTGGCGACGACATTAAAGCACTGTTTCTTTAACTTTTTCGATCTTATTGATTACATGGAAACACAAAATTTCAAGCAAACTCTTGGTAATTTTTTTTTTGGTAAAAATCGCCAGATAAACCTGTGGTGCCGTCAAAAAATAGCTGACATATAAAGATCAAACTTCATACAAACACAAAAAAGGTTGTTCCTAAGAAAAAACATTTATGGGTTCAGTCCGGGTCAAATTTGATGTTATTATTCAATAGTTCCTCAGATCTCATATTTTTCACTGAATAGTGTTGGCTCTTGTAAAATTTAAAGGTGGAATATCTTCACAATACCTTTTGAAGAATGTTGTTAACTAACTGAAATCTAAGACCGCTAACTCCCAAGTAACCATTTTAGTTAAGAATTAAAATAAAATCAAAAAGACAGATGAAATGTCCGAAATCAAAAACTCAAGAGTTGCGAAGGCAAAAGTAGTTTGCATCAAATTGAGCACAACAACAACAAACAATATTAAAATTCTCCCAGAGACACTCTTCAACGGCAATAAGAGTTGACAGTCATCCGCCATCGATATTTGCACGAAATTCGCAGTTTTGCTTAAACTTCAATTTAAATTCGTTTCAATTAAAATTCTTCAGCAAAAATAAGAGAAAGAATAATGAGAATTATAAAAGACCACAATATGAAGAAATAAAATAAAAGGACCGAAGAAATGCAAAAATGCGACAAATTTAATTTATATAAAGGGCAAGTCAAGAAATATCCATAGCGATATACTATATATACATATATGTATCTGCATGTGTGTGTGTATGTAAATGCGCCGGCAACTGCGTTAAGCGCGCAGAGCGCAAAACTGTAAAAGAGTAATAAATTTTAGACCATCAAAAATTAAAGAAAATAAAAGAAAGGTAATAAGTAAGAACAAAAGCAACGATGAATGGTCAGCAGAAAACCTCATTTTTTGGTCAAGGCAGCAAAATGTGCGGCACAAAAGCGCAGCCGAACACTTTGCAACAACAAAACAAGCAGTAATGCATACCACCGCATCGTAGGCAGTGACTTATGAACCAAATTGGGTAAACAAAAATAAAGACCCGCAGCGAGCGACGGTCAATGAAGCGAGCAAAAAATGTCAAAAAAGCGCGTTGATAAAAAGAGACGCAAACGCGGCAGAATGGAGGGGAAAAAATTCGGAAAGATAATTTAGCGATATTTTGTGCAGAAAAAATATCGAGCGAATTGTAGCAGCAAAAAATTAGTGCAGCCAGGGCATGGCGATACACACGGGAAAAGACTCCCTGTAGGAAAAATTTGTGCAGATGACGGTCAGAATTAATTTCTTATTATTATGCGTTTAAAGAGGAAAAATTTATTTGGAAGTAGTATTGAAAGGACATACAAATATCTTTATTTTCATTTGGATCACTTAGTTTGTGTGACAGTTAAGTGCTGTAGTGGTCTGATTCGTAAACTTATTTTTGGGGATTGTAGCATTGTCTTCGACAATAATCTATTATATTGTAATTGGTAATATTGTATTGATAAAATATGAAAGTTTTCCATACAAATACTTGATTTTCATCGATAAGTTTGTATGACAGCTGTATACTACAGTGATCCGATGTCGACAGATCCAACAAATCAGCAGTTTATTAGCTAAAAAAGGATGTGTACAAGAATTCAGACCGATATCTCATAAATTTATGACCAAGATCGCGTATATACAGACAGAATCAGGTCGTAATGTTGTCGAGTTATTTGTATATGTAGATATACATATATTCTGAGATGTTTGTAGATGTTCAGGTTCTGTCCGGAAAGTAATAGGACTGATTTTCTTCCGCCACGACTGTACTTCGTGCGTGCGTGCACCGACTGGACTCGGTAGAGGGCGTTTCTAGCTAACCAATGAGCGGCTGGTCAGTTGTCTTCGAGGACCTGGAGAGTATGGACAAACATTTTTTGCGCGTGTTTCGTGTTAAGCCGAAAATGTGTGTATTAAATTGTGTATGAAACTCTTTAAAACTGCGACAGAGACGTTTAACGTGATCAAGCAGGCTTATCCAGATGGTGCTTTAGCAAGAAATGGTGTGTTTCGGTTGCATCAGGCCTTTTTGAATGGCCGAGAAGAGGTCACTGATAAAGAACGTGCTGGGAGACCTGCGACCTGCAAATCCAAAGTGAAAGCGATGCTCATTGTCTTATTTGACATCACAGATCATGAATTTGTTCTTCCTATACAAACCGTCAACACTAAATTTTACGTGGAAGTCCTCAAAAGACTCAAACGAAGGGTCTGACAAGACATCGCAGCCGATTGGAAGTTGCACCACCACAACGCCCCGACTCACACCGCCTTTCTCCTGAGCATCTACCTAATCAAGACCGGCATTAAAAATTATATCCTTCAAGGTTTTTTTTTTGGGTTTCCAATATTAAATTTCCTGGGGGGTGTTTGCTGCCACTTTCGCATAACAGCACATTTACATACACAGTGCCATCTAGACAGCGGCGAGTGCGCTCAAATAAAGCACAAAAAGAGGACGCACAAATAAGTGAGACACAAAAAATACAAAATAAGTAGATGCACCAAAAAAATAATAAAAACGCAAAAAATTAAGGCATAAAGTGAAAAACTCAAAACAGCCAAGTAGAATAATAAAAAAATTGAAGGCTCAAAATAATAATGAAGGCAAAGCGGCGAGTCGCCAGACAGCGGACATCAAAGAGTGCGTTTTTGTCGCATTTTTTCTGGCTGCATTGGGCCTGCTGCCGTCGCTGTTGTCGTTGCTCTTGTTGCTATTGCCGCTTGCGGTTGCAGAAAGACGTGCAACACATACATCATACACACCAAGCAGCCAGCAAGCGAACGCATCTTAGCCCGGCCGCCATTAAAATGAAATTAAATACAAAATGCAAAACATTCCCTAAAAATAAACGAAAAAAATAGTCAAAAACAAAAAAAGAAAAGAAAAAATGGAGACGAAAATTCCACGACACCAGCGGCCGGCGTGGCAGACAGGCCAGCAGGTAAGCCCTGGCGATTATCTGTTGCAACTGTTGACTGCCGTCGTGAACTCGGTTGGCTTTGTGTCGCGCACCCGTTGATACATGTCGTATCGGCGTATCTGGGCGCATATTTCGCTCATATTTAAAACAAAGTCAAGACGATAATAATATGAAGCGCACTTTGTTGTTGTTGTGGTTGCAGCAAAACGCTCACAGGTGCGGACGGACGAAGGTGCGCACACGTGTGCGTGTGTTGTTGCAAGTGTTTTGGCGAAGTGAGTTGCACATGCCGTTCTTTGCGGTCATTACGACCAACACATGCGCACAGGGCTCAAGGACTCGGGCTACGGTTCAGCGCTGTTGCACCGTGTTGTGTTGGAAGGACAAGTTGCTGTCTGTCGCCTGTTGAGCTTACATATGTTTGTCGTTCGGTTATAGATTGTGGGGCAACAGTAAGGCCTCTTCGCTCATACAATTGTTGTTGCACAAATTGCAATAGAAATGCAAAATGCATAGTTGGCTAGCTTGTTCGTCACAGTTTGTCAAACCTGATAATAATTCTTTGAAGAAATAGAAAGTAGGTCTAAAGTGGTCTTTAGACGGATCTTTCTTCAAGCTTCATACATAACGCTTCCACATCTTAGCAGATCAGATCAGTAAAATATAACATACAGTTTCTGTTCATAGTGGAAAGCCTCTTGAAACTGTTTTATAATTCCAAGCCTCGGCTCAGTGTGAGGAAGGGAGGTTATATGTGAACCAGATGAGGGATGCAAGCCAAGTGGTAGTATCTCAACTGAGCTTAGCTGGAAGATTTCTGTCGATATATTTCTTGGGAGAAAGCTTGTCGAAAAAGTTTACTGAACAAGGCTTTTCACTTGAGATTTTTCGAACGCTTTGGTTGATTGGTTAAAAAGGAAAGCGCTCGTGACGTAAGAATTTTCGAACCCTTTGATTGGAGAGTTAAAAAGGTAGGCGCAAGAGCGCCAGACCACAGGCGGTTATGTTTAGGCCAACATTATTAGGTTCACTGTGTTTTCAAGTGCAACCTAGTAGAATCGATAAAAAAAACTGATTGGTTTCCACCAGAGCTACCCAATGTCTTTTAAGTTGGAAGATTGGTGGCCGTGGATGATATCCTTCCCTTCCCTTCCCTTCCCTTCCCTTTCTCTTTACGTAGTTTCTGAGGGTGAGACCTTAGAGACAGGTGTTCTGTGTTACCGCCTACAAAGCACCTTTGTGGTATGCCATGTATTGCTAGTGTTCCAAGACCTGAGGTGTACAGTTCATTGAAGGAGCAAAGTATTCTAAGGCAGCTTAGGGAATTGTGCTCTCGGCTGCCCTAGAGTGGGTCAGCTTGGCAGCGTTTTCGTTCCTTCTGCTCCTGGGTCACCAGATGGGTTTTACCAATTTTCCCACTGAGAGTACCAATTACCAGAAGAAAATAGCCATAAAAAACTTCTTTAAATATTAAGCAACTCGTGAACGTTTGAATGCTCCAAAGGACTTTCCCTCATCTTCTTTTCAGCCTCATTCTTTACTTGTATTCAACGATGATGTTTGTCCACGACGTTTGTAACACCCAAAAGGACTAATATATCATACAGCTGCAATATAAACTGAACGATCGGCATCAAGTGCTTGTATAGAAAACTCCTTCATTTTACGACAATAAATGGGACATATATTATTAGGCAAAGCATCGCAACAATCGCCGAAGAAATTGTTCAGATCGGACCACTATTGAATATGGCTCACATTGAAACTGACTAATCCAACTCAAGTCAATGTATGGAAAACTCTTTTATTTGACAAGGTATCTTCTTAAAATAAATAATTATCCAAGGCATTGCCATAATCTCCGAACAGATTCATCAGATCGGAGTACTATAGTATTTAACTACATTTAAACTGACCAATCAAAATTGGAATAAGGTCTTTTTACCATTTGATGCTATAAAAAATGCACATGTGGAGGGTATTATTAACATTTTTTCTTGTTTTCTTCCTTTTTCCTAAGAAAAAATATATTCTAACTGCGGAGCAATAAACTTAAATGCACCAATAATCTGAATAGATTTGTACATCCACACTAACATACCTATGTATTCATTAGTAAATGATAGCCAGAGATTTCGTGCCACAAAGGCAACGTAGGCTGTGATAAGTACAGGCTTAATAATCTTCTTAATACCACCAATCCAAACAATTACTTATACCGCTGCACCCCCGCACACGCAACCCCGCTTCGGGACAGTCTGTCAAAGAATATTTGTTAATATTTCCGAAGAAAGCATTTTGACGGCGAAAAAGGCAAAATTCGCATTTTGTTTCGGTAAATTGGCGTAATTAATGAGTGAACAGAGGGCATTTCAGCGCCCAAACAAGCGGTTATGCCACCACTTATGCACGCATATATATCTATATAGGCATGTATGTATGTATGTATGTGTATGTAGGTGAGCATATCGATTTATGTATATTTGATTCCTGCAAAACGCATTTTTATTGTGCGGAAATTTACGACTGCCGCTGCTGTAGACAAGACGACAGATAACTACACGACTGTCAAGGCGTTTAAGCGCTGCAGGTCAGTCACCGGCCGGCCGCACGGATCAGACGACGACGGCGATGGGAATGTGCGAATATGCAACCGGCACAGACAGGCGCACATCCGCAGTGCCGCAGCGCGCACAGGGATACCAGAGGTGCGGAAACGGTGGCTGGGGCGATGGATGGTCGAGTCGCTCGTTGATTGGCGCGCAGGGCGGCGGGTGTGGGAGGTCAGATCAACAAGTGTACGATTGGGTATATCGTCATCGTCACACATTTGCGCCTGCAGATGCAATCACTGAATGGTGAATGTGAGGCGCGCAATGCCGGCAGATAAACTCGCAGCATCGCCGGCAGGGATTCCAAGAAATTAAAAAGGCAAACCGACAAAACGACGAGACAACTCAAGACAAGACAGCAGGCATATACATACATACGCACACAAATGTGATGCCGGTGTTACGGCGTGTGTATGTTTTGCATTGCGACAAAACGATCGTAAATAATTTTCATTTCATTTAATTTTATTTTGATACGCAGTTTCACAGATCGACAGTGCGCTCAGTAAGCGCATATTAATACCCACACATATATGTGTATGTGTGTGTGTAAATACTGTCATTTTCGTAGTAACTGCTGGTGCGCATGCGTCTGCATTGCCATCTTCGTTGCGCTGGCGTTTGATGTGCGGATCTCGCGCTCGCTTGACTGCTTGGCTGCCCGTCGATCGCTTTGCCTTCGTAATCGAGGGTAGAGGCGACGACGTTTAAGCTAAAAATACGCGTACTTATGTATCTACTAATGATATATTTCCAGTGTGCAGGCGGGTAACTCGCTGTGGCAGATGAAGAATGACGTCCATGGGTTTAAATGCATTCGCGGACACGTTCATATATAAAACTGCTTAAAATATATAATTAAGGAGGAAGAGTAAAGTTTAAGAGTTTTTTATAAAATTATGTAGGTATATATGTATGTATGTATGTGTATGCATTAATGTGCCGAAAGCGCTCTAATGTGCCCCAATCACGATTTTATTAAATTTAATTGTTTTATTAATGCGCGAAAAAACATTTTCTCCCAATTTTTTGTTTGTAATGATTTAAGCGCCTTAATAATTTTGAAAAATATTGTACAGTCATTCTCTTCAAGAACTCTCACTCAAAATGATAAACATATTAACATCCGGCCTTATTCATTATTTTTCGCCGTGGCTGGTTCGAATAAACTCCGACCGAGAGGCCTAACTTTATGTCACTTTTTGCAGCTATCGTGGCCGTATGTCAGCAATAACTTACCAAATGCCCTCTTCCGAGGCGTCAATGATCTCGGGCTTATCTGCATGTAAGGGCGCAAAAATGGCTTATGGATTATCATCACTCTAAATGCGATAATTTTGTTTAATAACCTACCCATTCAACCAAAAGTCAGCTGCATCGCTGAACAGAATTTTCTTGTGAAAACCGGGATCGGTGACCATCTCGTTTTGGGTTCATTCACTGAACGTGCGACGCGGTTGATGACTCTTCGACTTTAATTCTTGTACAAATTGGATTTACAAAGGAGGCAAACCGATATCGTTCCTCAAAATCTTCCATAAAGTGGATGGGCACAGCTCCAAGGGTGCTCTCAATGGCAGGTGGACTCATTCGGGTCTTCTTCGATACTGTGCTCCACAACAGCAATAGCCCCTTCTGTGTGTATTATCCACTAGAATAAACGTGGTGCGCAACCAATCCATGGTTTCTCGAATTTAGTTGGAGGAAAGTGCCGTACACAAAAGCATATTAAATGTGATTCCCGATTGAGTATCTGCTTCAGGCAACCTTACCTAACCTATTCTACAATTATAGTTTAATAACCAATTTCGGCTAACCCGACTTGCATCTGATCAAAATTTACCCGGACTGATATAGAAAAGATAGCTTTTTACGTATTTTAATAAAAACATTCTTTTTCGCCTTCAAAATAGGTTCCAGAGCCAGCACAAGCTTGACAACGCTCTATCCAATTTTCTATACAGTTTTGATAAGTCTCTTCTAAAATGGTCGCCTTTATCTTCAGCGAATTTTGGTACATTGTTTGGAGTTCGCTGAATTGTTGTACAGTTTCGACATCACTGAATGCTTCTAGCCACTCAAATACTTGTGCTGGAGATCAAACGTCACACGAACATAACAAACTTTAAATAGATCAGTCCGAGTCAAATTTGATCAGATGGTATATGCTCGGTATAGCCTGAACTTAGTCTGTAATTTGTCACTAGAAATATATCATATTTTGAGTTCAAAGTCTTAAAAAACAACGATTACAATAAAACAATGAAAATGTGAGTCTAACCCCTCCTCCTCTAGGTAAATTCCCAAAGCTTCTAGGCACTTATTACCATACAACCACAAGTCGTGAAGAAGTAGATAAGTTTAACGCAATTATGTTACTACTTTGGCTGAATTTAAGCAATTACCACGACGACTAACGACTATAAATGTATTAACGGTAATTGTTGTTTTTGTTGTTGCTTTGGTTGACCTATGTCAATGGCCGCGAAGTTTTCCGTCTATTTACATGATATTTAAGTGCAATAAAGCCAATGAGGCTGCAACCAATACACAGCAATTGCAACAGTGCTATAAAATACAACAATAAAAGTAACATCAGCAACGACGCTGACATTGCTAACTGTCAAAAGCGCTGGAAGAAAACAAAAAACGATAAAGACAAAGAGACATTTACGCCAGCGGCGTTGGAAATGAAAATGCGGCGATGAAGAGACAACAGCAACAATAAATAAGCAACACAACAACAGCAACAATAATACAGACATATAACTGTCAATTGGCTAAGTGAGGCCAAGAGTAATCTGCAAAACTTGCTAAGATGAACTGAGTTTAGTTGAGTTGAGTTGAGCACACTGAAGCTGATCGCAACGGAGTTGATCACTGCCGAACTGTGGCTAAGCTGTTGCTGTCGCTGTTGCGGATCACTGGCTTGTAACAAGATGTGGCAACCTGAATTGTTTGCGATTTGCAAGCAGCAGCGAGAAAAGCGCGCAAAAATCACAACAATCCCAGTGGCAATCTCGTAACAGACCGCTCTGTAGTTCCGCTAGTGTTAGCGGGAGGGGTACACAAGAGGCGAACTAAGTGCTAGACACAAGCGATGCTCAGTTGTGGCTCTACACATGGAAAAATGCAATGGAAATATTCGCAAATTCGTTGCGCAGCCGCAAGTCGAAAACACACGCCAGTATTTAGGCGCAAACGTATATACCCAGTAATCGTCGATTTACAATTTCTACTACTGATCTCAATAACGGAGTGGAGGTCTTCTTCTTCCTCTGCTTCCACCGGCGGGGACTGAATGGAGTAATTTCAAATGTGGAATGTGCTTAATCCTCCGTACCATAAAGTAGGACGGGAATGATGAGGGGATCCGAGGATGTGGTATGAAATTTTAAGCGATCCGCGTGCTTCAAGACCGACTCTCTCTCTCTCGGAGGCGTACCTATGGTGAACAGACACTGCAATTAGACTTCAGTGATCCCTTAAACCGAATAGGTCAGAGTGACTACGCTAAGGCGTTCTCTCTTTTAGCCGTCACCCCAGGCTTCATAAGGGTTGGCCACTGCATCTTACACAAGGGTTGCTTACGTTTTCTGGGTGCTCGAGATTAATAACTGATTATACGACTATAACTGCACACTCAGAAGCAGGTCTACACTCGATCACAATATATTAAAGAAATATACGATTTTTGCTCGCTGGGTATATCTAGACAAATGGCTAGAATTGCGCGCTGTCTCATAAAAAGAACTCGACTATGCAGCAGAACAGATCTGAGTTGAAAATTGAGCCACATACTGTTACTGTTGTGCTGACTCTGCCACCACCGGCCGGCTGGCACAGCTGTGTAGCGCCGCCAAGTGTTGAAAGTCAGTGCAATTACAATTTTCTACGAATTCTAGTCTAGTAAAAGTCGCTGCAACTGTGCGCGGACTTTACATTTAATGTTAAGACAGATTTTGCAATTCGAAACTTTATTTGTGGCAATGGCTTTGCATGCTTTTATTTGTGTTATTTATTTATGCTTCTAATGTTGCATGCTTTCGGCGCTTTCTCCGCTCTTTCCACTGCCTCACATAACCTCACATTTGCCTACCTCAGCACTTTTCGCAAGCAAAGACTCATACTGGCTTAATATTGTTGTTATTTTAGTTTAATGCCATTTTGTGCCGTTTTTATTGTTTTTGCGCTTCTTTATTTCGTCGTTAGTGCATTCTCTTGTTTGTCGTAAATTTCGCTCTCCTTGTATGGCACTGGCTGATAAACTTGTCGTCGACTTTTCGTTCGTTCTTTTTATTTTTTTCATGAGAACTCTTTTTTATTGAAATTATCGTTCTTGTTCACATAATCACTGTGGTTCTTGTTGGTTTTGTTGCTTTTGCTATAGCAATTTATGCACATTTCTCGGTAAATGATTTCATTTGCATCACCGGCCTCGATTTATTTGAATTTAAGCTTCGTTTTGACTTACTTTGTTGGTGTTTTGTTGCTTATGTCCGACAATTGATTGTTCGCTTTAAGACTCTTCGTCGCCATTGGCTGATGCTTCGTTGCTGTTGTAGCTGTGGTAATATTTATTACTTCTTACGGTTGTTTCTCGATAATTTGCGATAAGAGGTCCGATGTAAGTGTTCGGAATTTAATTTATTTTCTGCAGTTTTACTCTTTATTGGTTGGCATTCATAATCATATTATTGAAAGGGGTTCTTCGTGCGGTCATAAACTATCTCTACTGGGGTGGCATTGAGTTTTAAATAGTTTGGTGCTACGAGTATAATGTCCAAACTTCGATTATAATTAAATCACACGACAATCCTTCTTATCCCTCAAGCTTGTATTCATCACGTATAATCTTTAGATTCCCCGTCTTTGAGCAACATTATCAGTCGCTTTTGTGATTTTCGAATTGTCTGGTTCCATAGAAACCATTTGAAACGTTTCCCCGTACTACCTGCGAACGATAATACTATGGCACCGAAACGTGTTCGTATGGTGTTTGTCAAATATGTAGTGTTTTGTTCGTAGGAACCTTCCTTCCTATAGTCAGAAAGCCTGGGACTGTCGCTTTTGGAGAGTTCCTATCAATATGTATATTTGGTGTTGTCCGGATGGAACACAACTTCTCTACGATTAGTTAAAGCTGGTCGCTTCTCAACGATTGCTTCTTGTAGACAGACCAATTTTTCACAATTCAGGTTAGAGTAAAGTGTTTGACCGTAAGAGAGCAACTCGTAACGAATGATTTTCTGCAAATCCCACCAAACATAACAAAACCTTCCTGACCGCCAATCCTGGTATTGTTTTAGGTCGGCTCACAGCGATTCGACAACGACCGTTTGTCGAGTGAAAACACAAAAATGTCCTACCTTCCATAACCATTAACCATCCGTTGTAAATTTTGATGAATTTTCTTTCTGCAGGTGCCCATCTTTGGCGCGTGCTCAATCAATACTGAGATATGTGATCACAACACTATCTGAGAATGCTTTTTGGTAAAAAAATATATCTTCTTATCTTTTCTGTTGCCATATAGCGTCAGCTGATCGCACTTATACAACTCGAGAGGAAAATTATTAAAGCCAAAAATGTTGAAAAACAAATGGAAAAATTAGAAATAACATAAAAATTATGTATTGATTCGATTATTGTGTTATATTCTAGGTTACTCAATGTCTCAATATTTTCCGTACTTTTTTTTTATAAAACCACCACACCCTAGTACAAGAGGAAAAATCTGATTTTTTATTTCTAATTTTCACACATATTCTTCCATTTGCATTTCAATTATGCGCATGGAAGCTGAAGAGCACACAAAAAAGTGTCTCTGACGTTTATTCCGCTAATAAACTGCATAGCCATATATGAGTAAGCAAATCGACAACAATCTAGTGTAAAGTGGTGAGAACTGCAGCCGAGGTGCATAGAATGACAGTCGACCAAAGCGCGGTGGACCTGTTTGCAATAATCGTACGCTGCTATTAGATTCTCAAGCATACCAGCGGCTTCTCCGCTTTCGTTTCTATTGCTTTTCCACCGCATTACAATCATAGCACAATCTCTACAGCTTTCGTGCATTTTCGGCTTTTACTTACTTTCTCACACACCGCTACAAATCGAAAGAAAAAATACTAGCGAGTAATGCAAAATTTATTTCCAAACTTTGTATTCTTACACCGTTTTTCTTATGGCAACAGCAAAATAGGCGATGCTTGTTGCGGCAAATTTGCTGCCAAAATTTTAGAAGTTATTTTCTCAGCAACGGAGCTTTCCATAAAAGGTAACCCACTGACGGTTTCCTTTTCCTGGAGCTGCGGTAGCAAAAGATTCAATTGTGGTGCAAATCTTAGACACGAGCATAGGAAAAGAATAAGAGATGAGAAAGAAATAAATGCAGTTTCCAAAGAACATTTCTCTGTTGTAAAATAGGTAGCTTTAAGTGGGTATTCTGGTCTAGGATTTTGAAAAAAAAAAACGAATTTTTTTTTGCATATTTTGAAAGTTTAGACTTTCAAAAATATGACCTTGGAAGGATTTTTCAAAATTCGACTTATTTTGGAGATACAGCGGATTTTGTGACGTGGCGTCCGTGTTCACTAGAATTGTCTCCTAAACTTTAAACGCGTTTTCCTCGAAACTACTTTTTTGAGGTGGTTGACATGATATCTCAAGTTCTACTGAACTGATTCCTTTGAAATTTGGTATATACTTTCTTTATACAATGCTATATCGTGTCTGCCTTGGATTTCCAAAAATTTTGATTTGAAGTATTTTTAAAAAATTCGAAAAAGTCGAAAAAATCGGGTCAAAAATTTTTTTTTCAAGTCGACGCCATTTTGTTATTTTTTTTTTTTGAAAATGGCCAACCCGATAACAAAATCCCTACTAATGAAGAATCTTCTTGGTTTTTGTGTTTTAGATCTCTACAAGGGTTGAAATCACGTCAACCAGGACGCACCGTTTTTGTTTGAAGCCCCCAACTCCACTGGCCCGTTTTTCGAAGAATTTTGTTTTTTTCTTGCATTTTTTTTTATATTATTAAAATGTCAATAAAAAACATATAAAAAAATGGATATTAAAAATGTTTTTAATATTTTTTTATCTTAGTTAATTCATGCGTCCAGACCAGAATACTCCCTTAAATTTTACCTATGCTTTAAGGGATGTGAATGCCATTTGATTTCTGTTATAAAGTTTACCATCCTTTGGAATGACTTAGAGGTTTATAACTTCAAAACTTCGTTCCATTAATATTCTGGAATAGATATAAATATATTTGATTGCCCTCGATTGAAATGTATTTGTAGAAAAAGGAAATGGACGAAGGGGCTAGTGACATTTGGATGCTGCTTTAGTAAGAGTTCCATGAAAGTTGTCTCATGATTTATGACAAAACAATTAAAAATTACTCTCTTCCAAGGTAGAGACTTAAAGGAATTACTTCAAAAGTATTTATACGGGCGAAGAGTTCGATAAGAATATACATAGATAAAAGCTTTTTAGACTCCGGATAACTAATTCTGATATATCCTCCAGTGCCTTGAACTGTGAAGCTCCCAGATATCTAAGCCGAGTTCTAGATAGAGCCGGAAAAAAGCAGAGGAGGTGTTGCAGCATCTCTCTCATGCCTACTTCCCTGCATTTTCTACATGTGGCATCGTTATTAATGCCTATACATACTACGTCTCACATGTGATGCCAGTAAGTTGTGTGTAGTGACTAGGCCAGCAACTGCGTTGCTATGTTTTCGATACCGTGTGAGTAGAGAGTTTCTGTGTTTCCTTAAAGGAGTTTAATCCTGTCGATCACACATGTCTCTAAGCCATTCTATCTCACACTGTCGTTTTAACGACTTGCATATGTCCCTAGTTGGTTCAGCATTGAAGCGAATGGTACTCTTGGCTATCATATTAACTATTTCTTTTCCCTTATGGCATGGAGGCCAGGATATATGCAGTAGTTTTATCATTTACTAATCTTAGAAAATTGCATTTGATGAGGAAAGCTTAAAATTTGTTCTACTATACTTTTCTTTTAAATTTTTCCGCAAAGGCCTCTCACTGAACTTTAACGTTGCGTTAATAATACAATAACTATGGTAGTGTCTATGCCACCGCTTGTTTGTATTTTAAATTTAAACACCGACAGGTATGAAACCTTCACTCATTCCCCTTGGCAACGCTTATATGAAATTTCAATACACGTGTCGCTCCGACCAAATGCGTCATCAGCGCCACAATCATAAATATTCGTAAACGTAAATCTTCGCTAAGTGAAATTCAGTAAAATAACGCCGAAGCAATTGCCAAAATAAGTGGCTTAAAGCAACAAATTCTGTGGCGAGCAGAAGCAGAGTTTCTGAACTAGTTCCGAAGTGGAACAAAGGGGATAACATTAGTATCCTAATAAATATAAGTAGGTGTGCGATATAACGTATTAGCGTATACCATTTGTACCGTTATTTATTGTGATTATGTGCAAAGGCGTAAGCGAGATGATTGAAGTGCCCACAAGTGAAACGCATGACGTCATGGCGTCGCTTGAATAGATTACTTAGCCGGATAGAGCGTCGAAGGATATGCTGGAAAATAGAAAAATGATGAGTGCAAGTGCGTTGATGATTACGTCATTCAACGGCGTTGAAAAGTATAATGGGGACCAGTAAATAACCCAAATATGAAAACTGAGAGGAAGTGGAAATAGAACGAAGCGCGCCACAAGCATAGACGATGGATACAGGATCTACGAAATGTCCAGCCACAAAGGACAACAACAACGCAGTTAACGGTTATAATATGACGGAATGTAAATATACCCTCGAGCAGGTTAAATCGCACAGCAAAAGCTGGCATAACAAGGAAACGACAAACCGTTGTGGATTTTGTTTTCTGCATTTGTGGGCAGATATTGGCTTGTGCTTGTTTGCTTTCGTATATGTTGAAGTAGTAGGCTACTAGGGTGGGTTTGAAAAAAAAATGGTAGCAAAACTTTATTGTCGAAATTAAGGTTGAGCGGAAACTGAGTACCACAAATACCACTTACGAAGCCCTCAAAAATATATGAGATCCCTTTTAATTTGTGGAAGGCTTTTCGACGTCCGCAACTAAAATTTAAATTCCGCAGACTGCATCTATCAGTAACGACCCTAATACTAGTTCTAGATACGTGCACTTGACGGTGTAGGATGTGGCACCTAAAGGCAGTAGAAACAAAACAAAAACAAAGTGACTGTGGCGAGATTAATGTGTGGGCATTGGGTGTTTGTATACGACAGTAGCAACGGTTTATGTGTGGGTGAGCGACAATCTGTTGTGACTCTCGACTTCCGGCTTTACCAGTGACGTCTTGTCGATTTGCATTTATCACTGCTGGATGTGGCTTTGTGTGGCATAAAAATAGAAATTTTCACACCAAAAATAGAATTGACTTCTGTTAAACGATTGAGTTTACTTTTAGTTTTTTGATAAATTGAATTTAAATTAATTTCAAATTGACTGAAAATTGTAGGCAAAATTCGAGCTTATTTTGATATTAAGGTGTGATATATATTTATACCGTACATTTTTGGAAAAACGGAATTGCTATAAATGTTCCTGATGTGCTAAATTAAGCCAATTATCATTCTTACAGCTTGAGATATCTCTTATATGGATGGTCTTTGATTGGGTTCACTTTAAAAGCGCTTTTTGTTCTCTTTTGATCATGCCCAGCCTCTTATTAACCTAAAAAGAGGCTCCTAGTTTGCCCAAATAATGGGAAAGTGGAGTTGACCTGGCAACGAGCCTTCCTGTAATTGTTAACGGCGCTGGACTTAATAAATGATATCTGTGATTGTGTGATGATTAATTTTTGTATCCTCTCGTAGTTATTCAATAGGCCTTCGCCATTTGGAAGATTTTGGCTGACTTTGGCAGTGCGATGTAGAGAAATTTCGAGATCATCGGAGTATACCACCGCCCCTACGACGCAGTTCATTTTGCACACGACGGTATAGATAGAGGTTGCATCATCCTCCTCTACTAAGCCTCTTTTTCATTCAGGTATAGATGGTAGCCCCACCAGGAAGTGGTACGTTGAAATCTGCATCATTGATTACATATTGTGGCCTCTTATTTCATAGAATGCCAATAAGCAGTGCAAAACTGACTTATTACCAATTTATCTGTTTCCTTATGATTTTGCGAAAAAACCATGAAAATGTTTTGCTCAATAGGTGATTCTTCAAAAAGTTCCTCCAGACAGTCAAATATAACCATTTTTTAGGATGGGAAAAACTGAATCTCAGACTTACTGCCAAGATACCAATCAGAAAAAATCTTTAAATAATTTCCCTAGCCTAAATAATCGGAAATTAAGTCTAAGTTCGGGTGCAACTTGCTACAATCCAAGCCAGAGAAATACCTTAAGGTGCAAAAACTCAACCAGAGAATCGGAATCCAAGCAATTATATAGTTATATACATTTTTCGACATATTCGTCAAAAGGGTTGTGAGAAAAACAAAGACCATTATAAATACATATGTATGTAGTGTATGGACTATACTATATAATATACTATATATCTATACTAATAAAATGTCACCCGGATGATACATGTTTTTTTTTTTGTTTTTATAAAGGCTAGCTCAAGTTTTCGCCTAATTTTATCTATCCTAGGCACTGTGTCTCAGTTTCATTGAGATAACTCACATGTTGGTAAATATATGCGGTCTCTTGGAAGTTCCAAAATCGATGTACTAGGTAAATGGGAGCTTAGGGAAATATTGACATGTTTCAATTCATTTTCGACACACATTGTCATGTTAGGATTATCACAATTTAACTTATATAGTATATCTCACCCATTGACCGATATTTGTCGTAAAAACTAACTATATGTACTGGGGTCTAAATATGCGGTACCTAGGGGCTTGAACAGTTTTTGTTGGATTTGAACAATTTATGGCATACGCTAAATTATTTGTGCAAAGTTTTATCCCGTTATATTTATTACTTTTTGTCTTATACATTGGAAACTGAAATAATCTGATAATTGTGGTTGCAGTCCGATTTCGCCTATTTTGGCACCGTAGAGCAAGTCCTGAGGTAAATGAATTTACCTATTAGTGGGCGGTGTCATAACCATCGTCCACTTTTTACACCAGCTCGTATATGTTCATATGTCCCTGGCGTATTAAGTAATTGTTTATCGCGCTTTTAGCAGTTTTAAGTAGTACTGTTATTGTCGGGAAAAGTTCTTATGAGAATTGTCCTCGGCGAATTTGGTATAGCAGCAGTGGTGGGCTTGGAGATCTGTTCATTAAACCTATTAGAACAGACAAACAGACAGTCTTCTCGTCATCCTTATCGTTTGTATATATTTATTCTAGATATATATCCTAGATATGGGGATATATATATGTATATAAATGATCAGGATGATGAGCTTACTGTCTGTCCGTCGGGTAGTTTTAGTCTGAATATCCCAAAAATATCGAAATCTCAGGCGTAATATCTAAAATTTTTGGAAACTCGGTTGACTAAAAGGTAACGATGGATGGAGTGAGGTCAGCAAAAACCTCAAAATAATTTCACCTTGACCTTCTTCTGATGCCGAAACTTTTCACGGGAATCATTAATAACACATGAAAAGTTTCGCCTAAAATTCCAATAACGATCAATAAGATGATTTGCAATTTTTATTGAAGTTCCACGCCTAAGTGCATAAGCATTTATTTGATTGTCTCTACAAATTCGAGCTCATTTATTAATAATAATTTCCTTCATTGTCTTTTCGCCTGGAGGGTACTGCTCGCTACTTACACACATATCTACCGCAACATCTGAGTGTGCGTGTGTGTCATCGCATAATAATTTTCCCTCAACAGTCAGCCATGGCCGCTGGCACGTTGGCTCAATGGCGCCCCCACCACACCCACCGCTTCTGCAGCGAGAAAGCGACGAGCGCAATGTCAACATTAACTTGTCCTCGACCCACTAATACCGTCCCATACAAGAACAACAAACACGTGATAACTTTGTGTATTACATTGTTGTTGGTCTTGTGTGTACGCAAAAATGCGTAAGCTCTTTGTGTATGTGTGTGTGGGGGTGTGTGCGTGTCTGTTTATTGCTTTGCTATAAAATTATGTACACATAACTTGACGCTAAATGGAATACTAACCGTGTCGATTCGTTCGTTCGTCTAGGTATTGTAGTATGATATTTTTGAGTAGCAGCAGACGACGGCATTGTGGCACAGAAGGTTATTTGAAGGTTGCTCGATGAGGCAAGGACAATTATTTAATTAGGGAAATGTACTCGCTTGGCGTTTATCATTAATACAATATAAAAAATACATATAAAGGGTGATTTTTTAAGAGCTTGATAACTTTTTTTTAAACAAAAACGCATAAAAAAAATGCATAAATCTCAGCGGTTCTTTATTTGAAACGTTAGATTGGTTCATGACATTTACTTTTTGAAGATAATTTCATTTAAATGTTGACCGCGGCTGCGTCTTAGGTGGTCCATTCGGAAAGTCCAATTTTGGGCAACTTTTTCGAGCATTTCGGCCGGAATAGCCCGAATTTCTTCGGAAATGTTGTCTTCCAAAGCTGGAATAGTTGCTGGCTTATTTCTGTAGACTTTAGACTTGACGTAGCCCCACAAAAAATAGTCTAAAGGCGTTAAATCGCATGATCTTGGTGGCCAACTTACGGGTCCATTTCTTGAGATGAATTGTTGTCCGAAGTTTTCCCTCAAAATGGCCATAGAATCGCGAGCTGTGTGGCATGTAGCGCCATCTTGTTGAAACCACATGTCAACCAAGTTCAGTTCTTCCATTTTTGGCAACACTGATTTTGGTAATAAAATTCAATGATTTGCAAGCGTTGCTCGTTAGTAAGTCTATTCATGATGAAATGTCAAAGCATACTGAGCATCTTTCTCTTTGACACCATGTCTGAAATCCCACGTGATCTGTCAAATACTAATGCATGAAAATCCTAACCTCAAAAAAATCACCCGTTATATATATATTATATTTACATACATTGTTGCTATTGTTATTCTTGCTGTGGAAGGAAGCACTGGCAGCTTCAGATCCTTCCCTCTTTATGAATTATTGTGCTCGAAGTCTTTAGATGAATATGTTTAAATCAGCATTTTTGTAAATTAATTCAAACATCGTTACTTGACGATCTTTATTTCTTTTTTTAATTTCGTATTATATGAACCTACAAACTCTTCGAAGCTGTCACATTATTCTAGAATAATTTTGTGCAATTATCCTTTCTTCCACGAATCTTTGCGTGATGTGGCGGGTTATTTGAGTACCGGTACCGAAATACATACTCTCCAAGATTGAACAATCAACTTCAGACATATCCAATGAATATGCTCATATGACTTCATTTGATAGTGCTTATGCTTCAATTCAATTGTTCGTTTCTTGATTCACATTAAAGAGGGCCTCAGTCGGTTCCGACAGTTGAGGAGTAGGGATCCGAAGTTCATTGTGAATTTCTAAAGTTGCAACTGATCAGAAATATCAGTTCTGTCAGCCCAGAACTGGAACTCAGTTTACCTACCGTGCTATTGAGATGATTAATTCGTGGCAGAGTGGGTTGGTATTGCTTACCCGACCCGAAATTAATGTCATATTACTAAGGAACTAGGAAAGTGTGAACTAGAAGTACAAACACTTTTTAAGACCCACGTGCCTCTGTTAAAGCTACCTGTGAAATGCTCTCAGGCCTTGAAATAACTTCATCTGCGTTATTGTTTGGTTAAGTATGCAAAGATCCCAAATCACTTGGAATAGGAGTACTTTCTATGTCTCATGATCGAAATGGAGGAGAAAAAGAAGAGTATGGTAGATCAATAGTGGAGTAGTACTACATTGTAATTATAAAGGAATGACGTATTATTCACGGAATGATGAAAATGATTGTTGTTGCCAGGTCCTTCTCCATCAGATCTCTCCAAAGGAGTGGAGGTCTTCCTCTTCCTCTGCTTTCACCGGCTGGAACTGAATCGAAAACCTTCAAAGCTGGAATGTTCTCTTCCATCTGGACGACATGACCTAGCCAGCGCAGTTGATGTCTCTTGATTCGCTGAACAATGTTAACGTCGGCGTATATCGCTTATCGTTCCTTCGACTGCGGACTTCCGCAAAACTATTCTCTCGAGCACTCCTATGACTCATCAGAAGATGTCTATGTCCATGTCGCCGCATCATATTGAATGATGAGGTTCTTGTAGAGTTCGGTCTTGTTCGTCGAGAGCACTTTACTTTTTAATTGCTCACTCAGTCCAAAGTAGCTCCAGAAGACTGACATTGTTGTTCGAGTCCTAATCACGCAGAGTTTTAACATGGCCAGTTGATTGAAAACGGTGGCGCTGGACTGCGCGTCCGCAGATTATCGCACTGAAGTCATTATTAGATCAATAGGACTGATATATGGCAAGCTATATTCAGTAACTCTTTTTTAATCTGCGTAAGGTTTGCATTCTGCTGATGCTACTTGACCAAGCGTCTGAAGGTGAAATCTTAGAAGTAGGTCTGTGATCACTCGAACAAGGTTGTTTTGTTCCCTCTCTGTCAACATCGGAGTTCACTGCTAAAAGCAACTCTTGAAGGAGCTGAGTGGTCTCAGGCAACTTAAAAGAACAACATTCCCGGCTACACCCGGGTTAACTTAGGCTTTCTTTTACTCCTAAGTGAATAGGGAGTTCCTAACAAGAGGGTCTAAAAATTTTTCCGGATCTTTATGAAAATGAAAGAATTTGCCTCAGGTCAAAATAGGGTTATGGAAAGGCTCTACAAGTGAGTCTAAAAATGATAGCATATAGGGTGCAAGTTCCAAATTACTCCAACGTAATACTAAATGCTTTCCAACCACAAAAAATAACTTATTTTTGCTTCTTCTTTTCAGGATAATAACGCTGCGCATACCGTGATAAGGGTAAGTGCTCTTAATATTTTCAAGCATGGATGTATACACATTTGGCAATAATTTCTTCACCGCTTCAGGCAGATATACTTATTTATGAGTAAATGCGCACTCATACATACAAATACATATATATATACACATATTTTATGTGAGTGTGTAATTGTGTGAAATTCGACCTGCTGGAAATCTGTTTCTTCTGACATTATGCGCCTGTAAAATTTAATTATATCATTAATTTGCCACCACACCGCCAAACCTTTCAAAATTTATATTTGGCGCTGCTTTCTCAAACCGTAAGGCGGTTGCTACGTGCACACACACACACACACACACTATAAAAGCAACAACAAAAGCCGACTTAATAAAAAGTGGCAGCGAAGCGCATCAAAAATTTATGCCTCACCTGAGCACCCGCAGCGTCATGCCGTGCTGAAGAAAGCTAAGTAAGCAAATGTGATTTGAGAGTGTGTTGGTTTGTGTGTCTATGTCAATGTGTGTGTGTGTTTTCTTTATAAGTATAAATGGAATTATAACGGCTATGTGCTTGACAATATGCAGCGAATAGACAGACATTATATACCCGCCGCCAGCTCCTTCCAAAGACGTCAGACACATACATAAACACCGAGGAGTATGTGTGTGTGTGTGTGCTGTGCAAAGTTTAGCTCTCGCTTGGTGTGGGTGAAATATTATAATTCTCGCTAAATGCGCGCTTTTCTTGTTTTATTCGCTTTTTGCGAAAATTATTATTATTGCTGTTGTTGTTGTTGTTGTTATGCCGTGCCACACAAGCAAACATGATTATTTAGTTGCTTGTTGTTGTTTGTTTTTGCTTTTTCTGTACGTCATTGTTATTATTGCCGTTATTGTTGTTGTTGCCATAACAGTTGTTGTTATGCATAAAATTGACAATATGTTTAGGCGCGCAAGCAAGCTTAAGTGCGCCGCCGTCAAGCGTGTAACAACATTTCCGGCATTAACAATGAACGCCGCAGCAACACCAACAACAAGGGTGAGAGGTAGTGGGCATAACCAAATGAAAAGGTTTGCAAGGAGTTGGGGGTGTGTGTGTGTGTGTGGAGGTGAATGAGCAAATGTGCAATGCTGATGGTGCTAAATGGAAATTATTACTTTGACATCAACCGTTATGGCAATAATTGTATGCGCATGTGCATGTGGGTGTGTGCGTCGCAGTGTCCTTGTGCTGGGTGTTTGGTGTAACGGTGAATTTGTCTAGCAAAGGTTGGCGGTTGACAGCGTGTATAAAACGCTATAAAGGCAACAACGCTTTGTAATTTTGCAACAACAACAATATCCATGTAGTAAATATAATTAGGTTTTTGGTGGGAGTAAAAACTAGTAATTGTTATTTTTGTAATAATAACATGTAAACATTTCTGGGAATAGGCGGCGTGCAAAGCCTGCTGATTTTAAATAAGTGGCGCGAGTAGATCTAATAAATGTATGTATTTACTATTGTATATGTTTCTTTAATTTAGAATGTGCTTCAAGCTCAAATTTTATAATCTTAAAGTGTTTTATTTTTAAAGAAGTTTATCTAAGAAGCATAGGACGACAGAAACAGTTGGCTACTACTTACGGCAAAGTTGAGGTTATGGTGATAAACTGTTCTTAATAAAATTCCTGAAATGTTTAGTATTTCATGAAGAAAGAAGTGCGATGATGTAACATCTCATACTGCATTGGTTATTCGTGATCATTTCACCACATTTTCAACTAATATCGTGCCGCAACCACCGCATTCGCCTGATTTACCTTCGAGTAACTTCTGCAAATTCACATGACCACTCCGAGGACACCGTTTTGATACAATTGAGGGCATAAAAGCTGAATCGAAGAAAGCTCTGATGGCCATCACGGCGGAGGATATTTCCAAGTGCTTTGATGACTGGAAAATTCGTTGGCATAAGTTTATTGCAGCGGGAGGGGATTACTTCGAACGAGATGAAATGAACAAAATTCACCTTTCAAACTGATCACAGTAGTACGTTCTAATCCCAAGAATTTCGGTAGGATAACCGACCTTTCCTAATGGCTATCAAGAGCGATGCTTCGTCTATAAAAAGCTTAAAATTTTTGCTTACTTTGTTTATTGCAGGGTTACTATATCTAAGAAACACGTCAGTATCGGTGCTAAGATTTTCATTTTTATTTTCACGTTTCCTAAATTTTGAGTTCGGGCTATTTCAATTACGATTTTCTGTGTCTTTATGGTCCCTCGTCTGATTTCTCTGATTAAAAACTCGTGTGGTGCAGTGATTTCTAGGATACACATTTCACCTCGTCGGGACCACGACCATTTTAAAGTAGTGAACTTAGCTTATTTTCTGCTGTGCTTTCTACAGAAATTGCGTGAGTAAATCTAAAAAAAACTCTAAGCTTGGTTAGTCCAAATTTTTTGTCTAAGGGAAAACCCAGAAAATTTAAATCAATGTGTTAAAAAATAATTAAATTATTGTCAAGTAAACCAAAAATTCAAACAAACACAGACAGCTGTATGTATTTACAACAAGAAAAAGTGTTAATCGAAAGGTATGAGTGCTGAGAATAAGAAGATAAGGGTACAAAGTTTGACGCAATTAGAGGCAGCTAGAAATAGTAACGACAAAATAGAAAGTAAAAACGCACAACAAATTACAACAACAAAACGCTCTGCAGCGAGACAGCAAACAAAGTGTTTATAATTAGTTTTGTACTGCGGCAGAGCAGGGGTTGAGTGAGACGCGATGGCAGTTTGGGTAATTAAAGTCTGGCTAAAATAAGTGGGGAGTAAGATTTTATTTATATGTACAAATGAATATTGTAACTACAGGATTGAAAATATATTTAAAGTTGTTTTGAACACTGAAAAAAATAGCTTTACGCCAGTTTGAGTCCATTTTAAGTAGTTCCGGCTAGACGCATGAGTTTTGAAGTGTTTTTAAAGTGTCGTAAAAATAGAAAATTAATATTATTGCTAACCATTTTTCTTTTTCTCCCACGATTTTATCACTTCCAGCAATCCGAAAGCAAAAAAGAAAAAAAAATATTATTTGAGAATGATGTCAGAAATCTGGAGATATGAAATGTTTTGAAACAATAGCTTTCACGAAATGGCGACTGACTGAAAAGCAATAATTTTTATACTTTTGACTTTTTAAAATTTTTTAAAAATAGTGAACATTGAAAATTTTAAATCGGTGGAGTAGATCCTGAGAAATCGTGATTAACGCTTTCCAAAAGACAGTTTCGAGAAAAACACATTTAATGCTTTTGTTCTGGCCGAACAGGTTTGGCTTGCGAGCGAGGAAAATACCCATATCACCGAAAATAATTTGAATTTCAAAAATATCCTTGAATAGTTAAACTTTGAAAATATGAAAAAAACAAAAGTAGATTTGTTTTTATTTCAGACTTGAAGATATCCTTAATTTTTTGAAATTTTTTTCATAAATTTTCGTATTTTTTCTAATACAAAAAAATTACTTTTACCAAATATTAAAAAAACATAAATTACACAACACTGCAAATTTACTCCAAATCTACTTCTGTGTTTTAATATTTTATTAATTTTCTAATATTAAATAATTTCAGTCTTAAGATATTTCACTTTATTTACATACGCCTTATATGCACTCATAATTTAATGGCGACAGTATTTTCAAAACACCATTTGGATTCAACTTTAGCTCATCCATAAGACATTTCTTACTTAATTTAAACTCAAACAACCCAAGAGCCAAAGTTTGCTGCATAATTGTTGCGTATACGCCCTGTCGTTCCGAAATTCTTTCTGCGTTTCGCTCACTGCCTCGGCAAAGCAAAATGATTTGCTAAGCGCCAGCTGCTGATTTAAATTACTATTAATAATTTAGCCGAATTTTAGACGCCACTGCTGTGCGACAACAACAACAACGACAACATCAGCCACGTTTATTTTTGCATAAGAAAAGTTATAATGAATTGAGAGGCAAAAGCTGGGAAACAGATGGGTAGATAAGTGGATAAATGCAAAAGGCAACAGAAAAAATATTATTTTACCGTTATTGTTGTTGGTCGCGGTGCACAGCCTCGTTGTATCTACACATATATTTATACATATACGTACTTGTTTGTGTCTGTATTGGAGTCTGCTTATATAAACGCTGATAACTTGGCCTGTGCCAACAATAGCAACAACAACAATGCGACGAGTAATAACAAACTGTGTGGCAATGGCGCAAATGCTGAAACCGAAAACTTTTCCAGCGCAAATTTTTACTCCTCTCAAACGCCACACGCTCACACTGCGCTGCAAGTATCAAAGCAAGGAAGATGAGAACAAAGCGTAGACATTCTGCATGTGTACTTGTATATACATATGTATATATGTATGTATATGAAGATAGCGTGCATGCTGGTAGGTCATAAGAGTGAAATGGGTTCAGTTTAAGAAAAGGCAAACAAAAAACAGCGATTACGACAAAAAAACAATAAAATTATGCCAGGAAGACAGTTAAACGGAGCAACACAGAAACTTACACATCCACTCACACATGGTATGCTGTTATGCATGTGTGTGTGAATGCTTGTACATATGCGTGCATGTATGGAGGTGTAAAGCTTTATGCTTCATTGAGGCAAAATTTATGAACTGAATTGGGACCGACTTCTGAAAAAGTTTTACAACGTGCTGTAGCAGTATTATGGGCATGTAGCAACACAGTGATGTTTGTAAATACAGTTGGGTGCAAAGAAAATGTAGCAAGCTTTCAGTTGAAACAACTCAACATTCGCGCCGTGGGTTCCACTTTCTACAGACTGGATGAGAAAGTGAAGTGAATGGGTCTGGCAGTGAACGAGGGCAAGACGAAATATCGCCTGTCGTCAAACAAACAGTCGTCGCACTCGCGAGTTGGCTCCAACATCACTGTTGAGAGTCATAATTTCGAAGTTGTAGATAATTTCATCTATTTTGGAACCAGTACTAGCAGAATAACTCTTCCCAACAGAGTAGGCAATTGAGAAGTAAAGTCCTCTATGTTGGCAAGGACGATGACAACATCTGATGAGTGGACTCTGTGAGTTTTCGAGAGAAAGGTTTTGCGGAAAACGTATGGTCCTTTGCGCATTGGTAACTATACTATATACTATTTCAAATTTTCAGAGCTGTACTGAACTGCAGAGCAAGAATCTTCACCACAAACTGCATGACTCTTCGTGATAATCCATAACGAAATCTCACTGCATTTTATTTGCACGCAACTGTCATTGCAAAGCCCCTCACTTAAGCTCGTATGCTATATACACACAATTCCACAAAGAAGTGTTTACGTTTGCCAGCTTGTCAACTTATCCGACAAAACTGCTCCCTCCGAGACACTCTGAGATCATTTGTTATTGCCGCTCGACTACGAAGTCTACTGGCAAGTACGTTCTGCATTGCTCGCAAAGTTTGCATGACAGTTTCTTGTTGACTCGTTGCCTTCATAGCCATGCAAATATATACATACGAGTATGTACATACATATATATATATACGAAATATATACAACTTCCTACAAATGAACACGTTTGCAACAATTGTCGACCTAACGTTGCTGACTGCGCAACCTCAACTATTACAATCCTTTATATGCGCGTGTATGTCATTGTTTGATAGATGGTAAGGGCTTGATGAAGGTAAAATAAATGGCGAACCAAAGCAAGACGGTAGTAAGTAAAAGTTGCAAGAAATAGAAAAAATGTTGCTTTTAACTTTAGACATCGGCTTGCTGTCATATAACGGTTGCTTGGAGTTGTCATTGCTCTGCGTAAATTTTGTTGTAAGTAACAAAGTAATTATATATATTTATGGCAGTGGTGGCAGTTAG
This sequence comes from Bactrocera dorsalis, assembly GCF_023373825.1. Taxonomy (NCBI): domain Eukaryota; kingdom Metazoa; phylum Arthropoda; class Insecta; order Diptera; family Tephritidae; genus Bactrocera; species Bactrocera dorsalis. Next base: position 3,425,631 of record NC_064307.1, read on the forward strand.
ATCTACTTAGGCAAGAAGTTTCTCTACAGTTTCGTCTGTCAATTTTATAAGTAGAGTTAGACTTTACTCCTTCCAATAATTCATCACATAACTGTTTGGTATGCCAAGTATTTGAAATCTGAACTTCTAGACGAAAAATAAATTCGCCAAATGAAAAGCTGCTTGCTTAAAGACTTACTTCCTTGGTTTAGCTGAAATAAACCATCTGAACAAAAATGACCCGGACTTACCACAAAAAAAAGACTTATTTTGCGATCTCTATTTGGTCTTCAGATTCAGATCCTCTGTTGTCTCGACGATTCTAGCGCTCTTTCTTTATTTTTTCCGCGTTATCGTCATTTAAATACATATATGTATATGTAGGTGGATAGACGACTGGTATGAGAGAGATTGTCGAAGACTTCAAGACTTTCACTGTATGCTTTCGGCCACTGGAATACTTTTCTGTTGTTATAAAGTAGGCTCGCCAAAACTTTCTGCAACAAATTCAACGATTTGTAACCAGGACTCCAATGTAGACACAAAATTTTCACCAAACTCGTCAGGCATATTAAATGAGACATGGATATAAAGCTTCACACCAATATCAAAAAGGTTGTACAAGCTTAGGAAAACAATTCTTATCGTTTCGGTTTCTATTCGCAGTTTAAATGACACAGTCCGGGTCAAATTTGATCAGATGGTATATATACTCGAAATCCCTGTGAATCGTTTTATAAATTTTTCGAAATGATAATTACGACTTATATCTGCATTCCATGTATACATATACATATGTATATCGCAAAAAGCGAATAACTGTAATTGGAACCGTACTTAAAGTGAATAAATACTCACACATCTGCCGGCACAGCAGCGTAAGTATGCACTTGTACAACCTGCCAACAAGCAATAATATTTGTAATATGAATGTGTGTGTATGTGTGTGGGTGTGTAAATAAATCGGTGAATATGCATTCGCTTAATACAAATTGTTTACTGCCAGCAAATGTAAATTTAATACAATGGAAGTGGGGATATAAATACCTGTCAGCTTTGCACACACACACATACACTGAAGTGGTATTCTATAATCACACCGATATGCACATATATGTACATGCATATGCTTATTTAAATGTATCATATGTGTAATTTTATGGCGCATTGCCATCATTTCTTGTGGGCCGATATGAAAATGCTACAAATAAATTCGCATTGTCAAATAACACCCATACACACGCAAACACAATTGTAAATTTTTATATGCATTTGCATGTATATATGTGTGTGTATGTGTAATCGATGTATTGGTTGCTGTGCGCATGTGTGTCGCTTTATTGCCTTTAATAGTAGAATGGCAACTGCTGCCTTTTTTGTTATATCGCATTGATAGCCATAAGCCACAAACAATATAAAAAAAACAACACAAAAAGTAAATGAAAATAAATAAAAATTGAACTGAATAAAAAACGAAGCAAATACAAGAGTGCAACGCAATTCAGTCGCCATCAATTTAACTGTTAACATTAAGTGAATTTTTTAATGGCGTTGCCATATGTTGACTGTTAATCTTGCATACGCGGTTTTTTTACCGTATGCAATTTGTGTACCGTGTACAGATAGATCAAGTTCGGAAATGGTAGATTAAGTTTGCCACGATGCTTGTAACACATATGACCTTGATCATGACTAGCTTACTCGATTTAGCCTTGTCCATCTCTCCATCTGACTATCTGTCTGTATATTCGCGAGTTAGTCTCCAAGCTTTCGATATATCGCTCTGAAATTTCGCACGCCTATAATAACTAAGTTCGCTGAAGATAAATCCTATAAGAACCCCTACCGACAGTGTGAAAATTAATAAAATCGAATCATAACCCCGTTCACTTCCTATATAACGGTACTATTTAAAACTGGTAAAAGATGGATGAATCAATAATTAAATATACTCCTGAGATATTAAGCTTTACCATAGAGATGATATTAGTCAGCCTTATAAGAGTCGGGGTCAAAATTGGACTATCGGTGTGACACCACCCTCTTGTAGGCTGGCTTGCATATCTGAGGACCTGCTCGACCGAATTCAACCAAATTTGGTACATGACATTATATTATATATTCCTATGCTATGGTGTGAAAATGAGTGAAATGGGACTACCCCTACCGACATAACGCAATTTTGATTTTCGTTTGAATTTTTCACCCTCCGGTAGACAAATCAAGAACAAATAAATCTAAGGGGATACAACTTTGCAAGAATATTTCGTTCAAAATATGCCACCTTATGATTAAAATTTGTTCAAATCCTACCAAACTGTTCAAGTCCCTTAGTACCGAATATGCGGTCCCCAATATAAACTGACCTATCCCCCATATAAGAAACATATAATATCCGGGTGACTTTACACCATTATAGGGCCGTAATAAATCTCAGATAACATTTTATTAGTATGTGGCACGTTAATATTATGTAGATAGATTAAATAAGAGACTATACTAACCCCTACTCTCATATCAAAGAACCGATGAGATTTTGCAAATTTTATGTTTTTTTAAAAAAGTTATCAAGCTCTTAAAAAATCACCCTTTATTACTTATGTAATTTTTTCTGACCAACCTAATGTCAAATATGTCGGCTAGTATATATCCTATGGTTGACATTTTGCACCTTAAAGTATTTCCCTGGCTTTGATTCTTACAAGTTGCGAGAGTATTAAATTTCGGTTGCACTGTTTGTTTATTTTTGTTAGATTAAATATTTGAACTTGGGGAAAAATCTTGGCATGGCAAGAAAAACGATATTGCGTTGCTTCATCCTCATGTGTCTATTATAGCTACTTAGATGTGGCATCCCGTATATATATTTCCAATTTGCCGGCCTTTTATATCTATGTTTGGTCACCTTGACTCAAAGTAAACATTTTTATCCATTTATATTATTGTTTCCAAGGAGTAACCCTACCTTCAGCTTTGTTCATATTGTAATACCTCTGTGCACTATCGTTATCGATGACCGCTATGTTAGCTGCCTCCCATCTTCTAGTGAAATCGATAATTTTTGCCATATACTCCAGAGAGCTCTTTTTCATGCTGACACTGCCAAACGGGGCCAATTCCGGGTTGAAACTGTGTGCCTTAAATTTGCGAGACTGATACCATTTTCAACTTATTCTTTTTTCTTTAATGTTGTGGTAAATTCAACGTTTGGGTGCAGTTCTTAATGCCAAACTGTAAAAAAGCTATCAAATTCGAGTTTTACGCGAGTTGTGGAACCAAAATTTAATCTACTGCTTTTGACCAACTTTTTACACACTAAGCATTCTTACTGCCTTAAATTAGTCGTTAACTTTATCGGTAACTCTTCAATAACACTTTTAATTATTAATGAGAATTAAAGAGGAGACCACAATAAGAACTCTATTTGCGTAGCCACGGCGTTGTGAGAATTACCATTTCAATTTAAATGCTTACAAACACACTTTCATGCACAAACACATACATACATACACACGTAGTTGATATAGGTATTTACTTACGCAAGCTTAAGCAGCCATAAGGATACAATGAAATTTCCACAAGTCGTAGGATAACAAAAGCAAACACTTGCAATGAATATGCGAAACCTACGCACACACACAGACACACTCAACCACACAAACAATCACTCGCCCATCCTCGCCCACATGCTCGCCTTTCTGTGCTTGCAAATAGAATGAAATTTATAGGCGCAAGTGGCACGAGGCGCGCTTACATACATACACACTCACACATAAATATACATATATATTTCTTATATGTATGTGTGTGTGTGTTTTATGATATACTCACTGTCACATACATAAATATGCTCATAAGCGCAACTCACCGTGAGTTACGCCAGCCATGTGCTTGTATGCTCAACCTACTCACTCACCGCCCGCGTGGCTCCCGTGCGTTGTTATCTCTCGTTGCTTGCACCTAACGGTCGCACGAAGCCAACCGGCAATTCGCAGATGAAGAGAACCTGTTTAACGGCTGTCGCACGCCAACAAACAAAGCGACTTACAAATTTATGTTTGTTCGTTCACACAGATGACACAAATACATATGTATGTATGTGAGAGCCAATATACACAAATACATTTATAAGTAAAAATATACGTAGTGTGTATATTTGTATTGGCGGTTGAATTTCTGTAGTCATGTTGCTGTTGGCATGGCTTTAAATCACATGGCAGTTGCTGCTAATTCATTCTTTCTTAACTCTACTCTCAATCTTTCTCGTTCTCTTTCTCTCTCTCTTCCTGTCCCTCTAACTGAAACTATTACTTTTCTCTCTCTCCAAGTTCTCCTACTCGATGTCGTGGAGAGCATTGGATTTTCCGCAGAAGTTAGATATCGCAGCAGAAAATTTCTCTTAATGCTTCCAAGTCTTTCATTTTATCTCTGTGCTCAGCACTTTTCTCTCTAACATTGGCACTTTTGGCATACTCTCCACTCAATACTTCTATGGCTTTCCCTCTTGAGGATAAGAAACTCACTCATACGGCATGGTATCCCTATAATCTCTAGATAGACCGCCATACTTGTTTCTATAGCTTACTACGCTTTCCAAAGCAAAAGCAAAAAGTCACTCATACGTCATGGTGTCTGCCTAAACTGTAGTTTATATTTTTGTTAGTGTTGTAGCTTTTACAAACGCTCTAGACCACTCTCTCTGCAACGTAAAAAAGTCACTCATACAACATGGCGTTCGTAGTCGCTGAGATAGCTGATAATCGCCAATGTTAGTGTTAGTGTTGCTTTTATTACGAATACGCTTGTCGGCTCTCCATGAATTAATGACTTACTCTTTGCAAGTTAAAAAAGTCACTCATACAACATGGTGTCCCCCTGCAGTCATTGCTTGCTGCTAGTTTCGCTTGTATAATTTGTTGTTGTTATAATTCCTTCCGACTACCGTTGACATATTGCATTTATTGCTGTTATTTCTGCACACTTCAGCTCTCTCGCTCTTTTAATACTAACTCTCTCTGACGCTTAAGTCTTATGTCGTAACTATCACACTCATCATTTTCCTTGGTTTATTTTGGTTATGGAATACTTACTCAAATATACACAGCCTCACGCATACATATGTATATATGTATGAATGTATGTATAGCGACTACGCTTTGAGTTTTAGCATAATTTCCAATGCGTTTGTATTAGTTTGCTCCATTTTCCGTATTACAGACGGTTGAAGCAACAACAAAGACAGACAAGTTAAAAGGAAGAAATTAGATAAAGCAACAGCAGTCGGCAGTCAGCAGTGGGGCAGCGAGTGAGCGAGAGAGGAAGAGTAAAAGGGTAGCGCCAACATGGCAGCTGGTGGACAGTAAACGGCAGGCAGTTCGCTCGGCATTGCCGCAAGCGTCGGCGCCGAAATGTATGCTATTACTTTTGTGTGTGCATGTACCGTTAAATATTACGGCATACCGATACACTCACGCTTGCACATTGCCACGCTGGTGTGTAATCTGCCGTTTCAATGACTTAACTGGAGCATGTTGCACGCTGCGTGGTGCAAGCGGCAGACAAACGCGCACCCACACCCACACCCACTCATACAAAGACGTTGCAGGTGGTACCTTTGCTTTAATGGAAATAATTATGTGTCGTGAGGAGTCTGCTTAAAATTTTCATTATATGCAAATTATCCCAATTGCAATCTGCAGGCAAATGTTGTTCCTCGAAGTTGAGTAAATTCCATGTGAAAATGCAGCATGAAGACTTGGGGAATTACAAACTTTTTGGCTTAATGTTGTAATTTTGCATTGAAAAGTTTCGAAATACGAATTATAAACTTTGTGGTTTGAATGAATTATAAGCAAATTTTTAGACATTTTAATATATAACCTAAAGGGTATAAATTTGAATTGTGAAATAGATATACTAATTGGAAGTAAGCTTGATGTGTTGCTGAGGAACAATTTAAAAAGTAATAGTAATTGACTCCACAAAAAGAACAGAAAAAATAGAAAATGGGGTAGAGTCTCAATATGCAATAAAAACTCAAATTCTAAAAGTCTGTTCCAGGTATTTGTTTCACATTGAACCCGTGTAAAAGCTATTTTGGCATTTTTGGAAGTTTTTGCGTAGGCTTGGTCGTTTTGCTTATTAAACACTTTTTTCAAAAGTCAAAATTCTTTCATTTTTGGAAAAGATATTTTTATGACCGAAGCGGAATTAACCGATTGCATATGCTTCAAGCGATTTTTTAGAAGGTTTTCGTTCAGAAATCATTTCGATTAAATCTTGACATATCCATTTCCTTGAAATTAATTAAAATTTTTTTTTGTCTCCGTAGTTTATAATCGCATGCCGATCCTTCGTCAGCCTTAAAATTGTGCTCATGAAAGAAAAGCCAAAAGTGTGCTTTAATGTTGTTTCAAACTCTAATTTTGAGATCTACCCAAGTAAATTAGTGGTGCCAAGGATAGGATTCAAGCCTATAGATATTAGTAATTTTTTTAAGTACAAGTAGATTAAAAAAAATGTTCACCAAATTTTCATAAATTTTTTTTGATAAAAAATTATGTTAAATTTTACACATTAATTTATTAACCAAATCTGGCAACACAAGTCAACGAATTTGTATTACAAGAAACATCTATAAACTTGTAGCTGTGGGCACTTGAGAGATTCTTATGAAAAGCAACCGCTTTCACTCGGGTGTCTTGACTCGGTTGTCTCGCAAGCGCTTCGTAACAAAGTGAGCATTCCGTTGAACTCATGTTGTAGAAATCTGCGAGAGTATAAGCTCGTTATAGTTCCATTAGTGAAGCAACTGTTTTTATTGCCATCAAATGCTCAGTGAGAAACGGTTGCCTTGCGCAAACTAGAAAATTCTCACACTCTCATAACGTCAGTGAGAAATTGTGCAGCGACCGCCTTCGGTTACTTTGTTGCTAACAACAATGTGTTACGTGACAAATGTAAGGTGTCCTTTGTTTTGAGATATATTGGCAAAGGCTTTACATTATTCCTCTCTAACTAGACTCTCACTCTCTCCACGCATACCAAAGTGTGCCATATATATTTTTTTTATACATTCTTTACATATTTGACTTTTGTGCCACTTTAAGAAAAACAGTCGCTAGCGCATGCTTCGGAGAATATGTGACTTAACTCTTTTATATGTCAGCTGTTTACTCTGACGATTATAAGTACTCGTATGGATATCCGTTTTGACTTTAACGGTATGTTTATTATGGAATTTGGTAAGATTTATCATATGAAGATGATAGCAGTTTTTAAGAAACCGTAGGTAAGTGGGCTGGTACGATGGATGTCTGATAACACATTTAGGCCTTTAGGGCGCCCATTGTGAAACTACTAGGACTAAGATCGCTTCACTTTACTATAACGTCCCTGTGTCACTGATAAAATCATCAATACTCTAAGTTTTATCTATGCAACCTCCAAAACCGCGTCAAAGTCAAAGGAAAAAGTAGATCATGCTCTAATTTATAATTTTTTTACTGACTAACATACTATGCTAATTAATAACGCTTTCAAAAAGCCTAATTTAGAACTTGGAATGCAAATATTTCGTTTCGGAGGATAACTTCGAAAATCGATGAAATCAATTTTGTAATTATATATCAATATTTCTGAAAAAAAAAAAAAAATGGTTTGGTGTTAGGGGAAATACTAATTTTGAAACATGAAATCTTTGCCTCAGTTGAAAAGAGGCTGTGCTTTAACAGTTCTTACAAACAGCTTTCTTTGACTAAGACTAGGTTAGGTACTGAGATTGATTGCTGCGACCGCGATCACAGGGAACATATTTGAAGAGTTGTAAAGCGGTCCTTTATAAAACAAAAAAGTACTAGTTTCTTCACCTGGAATAGCCACATCGATATCTGAGGGTGATTTTTGACTAAACTTGTTTGTGAACATCTTTGCGATCTCTGTTGAGAGCAATACCAATGGCACAGTTGACATTTGTAGTTGCTAAAACCTATTCTTAACTGCAGTGTAGGCTTCTAGTGCTGATCTTAATCACTTTAGGTTTAATATTCATAATTTGTCTTCTATATTTTGGGATTTGGCAACCCTGCTGTTGCAATTTGACAATTCTCAACTTTATCGTAAAGTTTGACGTTATAGATGTTCTGCATGCTCAGAATATTTTGACATACGAGCATTATTTGTGTTGTTTACAGTAACTTAAAATATTCATCTTGGCCAAAAAATATAATCAAAACGCGAACATTTTAGTGCGAATATTTTTAGAACTTTCGACGTGAATTAACTCAGCTTTTGCTTTGGTGAACATCATTATCAATATTGCAAGATCGTAATGGGCCCTATTGTGAGATTAGAACTAATAAGTGCATTGGTGGGACTAGCACACATTTAATATTGCATGAACATTTGACTAAAAAAATTTTGTTATCGTTGGATCTCACACTATTTGTCAATCGCTCAAAAAATGCTCGTGTTTACTGGTCAAGAGAAATGTTGTCATGACAACGAAACAGGTGATAAATCATGGATATATACATATGACTTAAAAAGTAAAAAGAATTTGACTGTATGGGTGTTTCAAAATAAGCCGAAAGCAAATGGTTGCCTGTTTCTGTGGAAAAACTGGCCATGTCGCCATCTCGTCAGTTGAATGACGTATAACAGCAAATTATGAGTGGTACACAACTATTTGTTTGCCTGTTGTCTTTCAAGAAACGACCGAAAACGGATCACTCTTCACCAAGACAATGCGAGTTCTCACATATTGAGCGAAACCCTTACATTTTTGATCACTTGAAATATCGATTTGTTGTGCGATGTGCTGTATAGTCCTGACTTGGCACCGAAAGACTTCTTTGTATTCTCGTACGCAAAATTTTTCGACACCTGCAGAGGAGGTAGATGCGTTCAAAAGGCATGTTTTGGAGATAGCGCAACCAGAGTGGAAGAAATGCTTCGAGAATAGGTTCAAATGCATACAAAAGGGTATAGATCTTAATGCAGATTATCTTAAAAAACAAAATTTCATCGATTTTCGATGATCAATATTTGTTTTTGTTCTCTAATTCCAAAATGTAAAAAACAACCTACGCATTCAAATAAATTGCAATGCAACTTCCGAATTTTGTTGCGTCATCATGACGGTTTATGTGCTTCGCGGACTCTTTATTAACTTTAAGCTATTAATTTTATTTTCGAGTCTATATTTTTACATTCCTCCCACCACTTCTAAAGTGTTTTGAGAAAAAAATCGTCATCAATTTATCCACTCACATTCATAATAAAGTTACCTTCGCTTCGACTGCTTTGCCATGAAATGAAAAAAGAAATCCATTTACCGCAAATTGAGAGAAACAAATAAATTAAATGTTGAACCACCGCCAGTGCAACCGCTGCTTGCCACTTTTTAACGCTGTGAAAAGAGCACAATAAACTTCTACAGAATTAATACATTAATGTGACAGCGCACACAGCCGCATGCACGCACGTAAAACGCCCCCTCCACCCACCCGCGTCGGTGTACGTATGTCAATTTTATGTGCTGCTGAAAAAATTAATAACACGAATGCAAACTTTTTCAGCGCGCACACACACAAACACGTTTAAATGTCTGCAGCTGCATAAATTTACCGACAAATATGACAAAAAACGCTTCAACGCCTGAAAGTATGCAGCACATATTTCATGCCACACATACAGCATTAACTATGCGATGCGTGAAATGTTTAACGCTCGGCTCAACTCGGGTTTGTCGACAAGTGTGCGAGCATATATATTTTACATAGTATGTTGTTGCTGTAGCATATTAAGCGTGTGTTTGTGTAATTTTTCATTTCACAAGAGAAAAAAGTTGAATTTATTACAAATGTAACATGACAAAAGCCAACAATAACAACGTGCCGTTGAGTATACACTAACACACGCACATACTCACACACACACACACACACAAACAATTACGCTTATGCGGCAGTATATTTGACAGCGTGCAACCGGAAAAAGAACTACTGCATGCAACGCGTGCAACAACAGCAAAAACTATTTACAACAGAAACTGAAAAAGCAAAAACGAAAACAAAATCGAAAAAAGCGAAAAATAAAAATCCAAACGCAAGTAAACCTGCAAACAGCAACAACAATGAGCGAACCAACAACCTCTACGCCTGCTGCTCCTGTCGCCACCGCCGCTGCCGCCGCCATTGATGTGAAGTGTTAAATTTGTACTTGTTGTGCCACCCACTTGTGGCAGCTGCCACACAAGTAAGCTGGCTTAGTGCCGCTGTTGCTGCCACTTTTTTCACTTTTTCTTTGAGTTTTTTGATTATTCGTTGTTTGTTGTTGTTGTTGTTGTATGTGTAGTGACAGCCAACATCGCTGGTGATAAAACGAAATGACTTTTGTGAACCCACTGTGCAGTGGCGCCACCGACACACCTCTTGCCCAGCTTGCCACACTGCGTTGCCCGCGCCTCTCGCGCTCTCATCTCTTACAGTTTGCTTGCCATGTGCTCTGTTGCCGCCTCTCTCCTACTCTTCACTACTCTCCTCCTTTCACGTAGCACTTCTAATAGCCATCAACTCGCCCTCTGCTAATAATTCATTTGCCTTGTTGTCAGTGTTGTTGTTGCTGCGCATTACACTCTTCCACGTTGACAAAGTGAGAGCGACGTCTGTAGCGGAGGCCAACAAATCCAGGCGCACAGCACGCACAAGTTAGTGAATTTTCATGTCCACACTGCATACACACACACACCGACAAACACTAAACCATGCACGCACACACTTTCACTCAAATAGGGAAAGGGGAATTTCACTATAAACTCGTTAGAGTGAGATCTTACTGCTTCTTCTTGCTGTTTGTTGCTGCAGTTGTTGTAGTGATTGTTGTTGCTGTTTGCTTTTGGGTTGGTAGTTGATTTTGCTGCGCTTGCATGGTATGATCCTTGAGGCGCCTAGCACGGCAGCAGCCATACACACCCAAGTATTTTTATATATGATCAGATATTGTATATATATTGACATATACGCATACACACACATACAAGTGCAAACATAAAAGTTTGCTGGAAAAACTAAAAAAGCTTTGAAATAAAAACTGTGTTGCAGCAGAAAAATATGGTTTGTTAAATATGTCGGTGTGTGGGTTTGTGTGAAGAATAGAGTGACTCGGTTGTACTTATTGACTGTGCACAGTGTGTAAGGTTGATGGCGATTTTGCTTAGACTTAGATTTGAAGAAAACTATAAATATCCAATAAGCGAGGTAAGCATCGAGTTCACGGAATTATACTCATATATATATTATATGAAGGGGTTAAGTGGGTTTCAGAGGTATAAAAAATTTATTTTTACAATTTTTGTTTCAATATATAAAGAATTATATATTTCAAGAATTTAATGTTGCACACGACAGGTACATAAAATTGAAATATGTCTCCCGAAATCTTTATATAAAAATATTGAAAATTCAGCCGTTGAGACCACATTTCCCTGGGTGTCTCACAAAAAAGTGATCTCGCCATGGACAACATAACTTGTCATTGGTTCATCTAAAATTAAAAAAAACGAAAGTATTCCGTTAGTACATTTATAAATCTCGTGTTGAAAGTTACGAAAAAAAATTAAAGTTTTGACTTTTTCTCGGACTATTGGCTTAAAAAAATAAGTTGTAATGAACAAAAATCCTTCGTTCAATGTTATTTTAAATATGTGTATAAAATTCGAACCAAATCGGTCTCGGTAACTTCTAGAGAAATCGTGACCATCGACTTCGAAAATGGAGTTTTGAGAAAAACGTATTTCAAGTTTTACGCTACACCTACGTCGCCTGATTGGCGGAACTTTCGACGGGTGTATCTCTTAGAATTTTACTCGGATCAATTTAAAAATTTGGAAAAATATTTTAAACAGTTTTGCACTCCTTAATTTGAAATTTTCAAAACTACCTAATCCCTGAAGTTCTCAGTAATTCTTTTAGTTTTTTTTTGAAATTTTTTATAGTGAAATGAAGAAAAACAGAGCTAGAAAAGGAGACAAATGGCGTCTATGATTCCAGCAGACTGGCTAACGTAAAGTCAAAAAAATACAGGTTGATCTGTAGGTAGCTGCTTATGTCGGAACGAGGATATCTTAAAAATTAATTTTTTTAAAACGTTTAATACCTTAAGCCAAAAATGTACAATTTTTTGCGACTACTTTTTTATGAATAAAAGGTTTAATACTTTTCAAGAGTCCTTCTTCGAGCGATAGCCACATCTGTAATGAATCTATAATTCGAATTTCAAAGCAAACGATGGACTTGGTTTTGAGAAATCGTGAACGCTAGTATAAGTTTCGAGAAAACCTCGTTTGGAAATTAAGGTGACATTCTTGAACGCGCCCTAAAGACCTTACTTTCTCACTTCTGTAACTTACCAATTACATTCAATAAAGAACAATTGCCTTACCAGTAGATTCCATGACAACTCTAGATTGGATTTATACAAAAAAAAATCAATATTTTGAAACCGTTATACGGAATGACCTCCTTAAGCGTTTTATGGTCTCTTGGGTTCCTGTGAGATGAACAGCTTTATCAGCTTTATTTAATTTTACAAGTATTCCAAATGAGTTGCAGGAAGACTTCCATCCTTATACCTCAAACTTTTCTTTAAATATTCTTTATTCCTGCGAAAGTAAATTCGAAGTCCAGACGCTGAACCCAATTTTCGACAATTTTCAAGAATAAATCGGCCGATACTTCTGCAATTTCACGTTCGACATTCATACGAAGTGCATCAACCGTCGCATAATATTGGCATATTCCATAGACTTGACGTAGCCTTACAGGAAATATTCTAATGACGTCAAATCGCACGACCGAGGCGGCCAATTGACTGGGCCAGTTCATGCGATAATCGTTCACCAAACTTGGTTTTCAATCGACATATTGTCCAAGTCCATATTATCATTTCAGTTCTTGCGTCAATTTAATCTTGTAAGGATGTAGGCCAAGATATTTTTGCAACGACGCCAAGAGATGTTCAATGCTTGAGAACGACGTATGATAGATTGATTTGGGTCTTCATCAGTTGATGCGCCAGCGGCAGCAATATTATCGACACTAGGGGTACTTCTTTGTCTCACTGCACGGGAACATTTTGTACTGTACGTTCAATTGTTGATCTGACAGGACGATTATGACTACCATAAATTAGACGTAGTGCTCTTAAAGTTGAAGCCCCTGACTCCGAATTTCGGTGGTAAATTTTAATAATTTCGACTCGTTGTTGGATCGATCGCTTCTATTCTAAAAATCTTACACCCGTTTTATACACATATATATATTTCTCGTTAGTTGTTCCTCCATATTTATAAATCCCGTCCCATTGTGCGAAACCACAGGCGTACAACTGGCCAGTGTGCGGTTCGAGGATTTTACGACGTGCACGCTTGCGAAATTATAGCACGGTTCATGTGCTTGTATGGGCGTGCGTGTGTGTTGGCATTTATGGGTTTTGTTATGCGCCTTTAATATACAAACGGACACTTAGTCGAATATGAGGACTCACACACAAACAACAACACATTTTTTCTACAAAAGCCAAAGCACACTCATATAAATTTGTGTGTATATGTGTGTGAGTGTATTCATTGCGCCAAAGCGCTGCAGCATAAAATTCTTTCAAGTCTCAGACAAAAGCAACCGCGAAATGCGAAAATGTGTGAGAGTTTGGAAATAAGGAGAGGGTTAAGGGGTGAGAGGGAGGCACTATAGTGCATAAAACCTCATTTGCGCACACACATACACACTAATACATTGCAGTTAGCTTGGAAAAGACTTGACTTTTTCGTTTTCGGTTATTCTTCATGTCGTGTATTTTTATACCCCTTCTTTTTCGCTTTTCTTCTTGTTTTCTTTCTTTCTATTTTTATGGTTTGAATTAGTTTGTTTTGTGATTTCTTTCTTTTTTCCCTTTCTCTGTTTCGGCGTTCATTTGGTGTTAGTGAAGTGCTCTTTGCGGCCACTTAAGGCGGTGTTTTCTAACGCTCGCACACATACACACACACACACAAGCATACACATGGGAATACAAATGCAAGTGCGAAACAATTTATGCCCGCTTTTGTTTGGTTAATGCTCGCAACAGCCACTTGATGGGCGTTTTGAGGTCAAAAGTGTGGTCTTTCATTGCTAAAAGAGTGTAATTGAATTCGAGAAGTAATGAATGCTTCAACAAATCTCATTTTACTCCCATTGTGATATGTGATACGCTGTTTTTGAGGCTTGTTCGGCTTGTCGAGTTATAATAATTGACAACAGAAGTGGAATTTGGTTGTAGAGTGTAGTTCCGGATAACTAAATTCAAGCTTGAAAAGGCAGATTTGATGCAAAGGGGTTTTCTACAAAAATTGGTTATGATACTTGTATTATCCTTACTTTTTGCAAGGACGTTCTAAAGCGTTCTGATTTTGAAACGGCTTCTGTTATAAAAGCTGTTGTATCTTCTAAACAAGTTCTAGGCGAAATACTCCTTGTAGCGTGAGTAAACTCGAAAACGCTTACAAAATGATCCAAAAAACATTAGCTTTCCATGTACTGATCAATGATGATGATACTTCTTTTTCAGTTTTTCAAAAATTAAGTTGCTATAACTACTTTTATGAAAGTTGAATCGAACAAGAAGTGACTGGTCGAAGACGATCTTCGCTATACTGCTCTCAAGAGAAGTACTATCTTATAAGATTAAAGTAAGAATCTTATCTTTAGTTAATGCTGATAGGTGAAGTGTTTTCCAGAAGAGACCTTCTTACCTTTTTCGTGATCCATATCCGATACAACCTCTTCTGCCGACTCTTTTGATGACGTATTTCTAGTCCTTTTTGAAAAAGAGTACCTCTTCGCAGCTGAGAAAAGTTTAAGCTTTTTTAACAAGCATAGCCGATGAATAGACGTGAAAGGTGAAGAAAGTGTAGGAAAAAATTGTCGCAAATTACACTGTGCAACAAAAGGGGAAAAAATTAGAAATTGTCAAATTTTGAAACTGAAGAAGAGTCGTTTTAGAAAGCGTAGGTGATTTAAGCCATACACCGTGCAACACATGTCGAAAAAAATACCGCAGTAACGCAGTTTTTCATAGTTTCTTGAAAAAATGAAACAAAATTGGTTAAATTTGGAAACTGTCAAATTCTAAAGCAAAAAAAAAATATTTTTAAAAACAGAAATATGTAGCGCAGCTGAGATTACACTATGTAACAAAATCTAAAAAAATTCAGAGATTAAACAATTTTAAAAGTAAAGAAGAGTTTTTTTAGAAAGCGTAGATGACTTGAAGACTACACTGTGCAACACATTTCGGAAAAAGTACCGCAATAAGAAAATTTCTGAAATCTTCTTGAAATGAAGGTGCAGGAAGTGGAGGGAAAAGTTTTCGTACAGATTACACTGTGCAACAAAATGTAGGAAATTTCAAAACTTAAACCCTAAAATAGTTCTCTAAATAGAGAAATATGTAGTGTAGCTCAGATTACACTATGTAACAAAATCTAAAAAATTTAGAAATTGTCAAATCATAAACTTTAAAATAGGCTTCTAAACATAGAAATACATGTATGTAGTGCAGCTCAGATTACACTATGCAACAAAAGCTGAAAAATGTAGAATTTGAAAAAGTTCGAAACTATATTGTCTCTTGTAAGTCTCTAAAAACTAAAGAAGTGTTGCCAAACTTTTCAACGCTTTAAAAAGTATAATTTTTGCTTCAGGTTTAATCGCATACATTAATAAATGTACCCCTTTTTTATTCATATTTCGTGACTGAACATAAAAAATGCTCAAAAAGTACTTTTTCAAGGCTTAAAAAAACATAAAAAGTGAATGCATGAATTTTCTCCACAATGATCGCATCACTCATGTGACTTCCTATGGCTGAAGTTTTCGACAAAAATTTTATCAATTTAATTTTTGCTCACTTCCGTTTTCATTATTTTCTACTTTACTTATTTCCCCTGCTGCCGTCCATCTACTGCCTTCGCTGCGAAGCTATGAAATGGGTTTTCTTGTTCTTTTTTCAGAAAACATTTTTGTTTAAGTTCGTTTCTTTTATTTGTGAATAAAATAGATTTTCTCTAAATTGCAGCAGCATACGCTCAATGCTCGGTTACATAACTGTCAGCAGAGTGTGGAGAGTGGTGCAACGGAGAAGACTACCACACTGGCAGCAGCCCGAGTGCTGCAATGCTGAAACAAGAAATCAAATAGCAAAATGTAACAACGCCACACACACTCACTTACATATACATACACTCACTAAAGTATATTCTGACAAAAAACACAGCCAAGCAAACAAATATACGTACACACTCCAGCATGCCACATACCCAGAGTGAAGCATATAAAAGCCGAAAAACCAAAAGTAGATAAAATGCGAAGGCAAATAAAAAGAAAAAAAATACTGAAAAAATGGCAACATCAAAAAACACTTGCAAACACACGCAGAAAAAGTTCCGCACACAAAAGCCAGCGCTGAATATAAAACATCCACATTCGACAAAAACTTTGTCGGTGAAGCGGGAGCAGCGAGAGTCGAGGGGCCGAGGGGCCGAACGGGGCTGTCGTCGGTTTGATGCAGGTGATTGCTGGCACATTCTATTTTCGTTGGCTTTTTCCTTTTCTCGTCATACTTTCGTTTTTTATCTTTTCTTTTCCTTGCGCTTCTGCCTTCCTTTGGGCTTGCATCCTTCGCTCCAGTCGCCGCTGCACAGCGCTTTGGAGACAATACACCTACCCAACCCACACACACACACACATACAGACATACTAGATCACTTGCGCGAGGCGCCTCTCGCACGCCCTCCCCACTTGTGCATCCTCGCCGCATGCCGCCTGCGTCGTGGCAACCCTGGCTGGCAAGTCGTCGGCGTCATGCTTTTTTCGGCTTTTTCCCATGGCACTCGACCGACACATTTGGTTCAGTTCAGTTCAGTTAACAGTTTCCACAGCGCCTTGCGCCAACAGTACTCACACACACACACACACACCTACACATAAATACTTATAGCGAACTGTGCCACCGCCGCCATCGCCAGCCGAATTCTAACAAAATTGTATACTTTTTGGCGCTAAAACAACAACAAGCAAGCGCATAGTCAAAGTTGGCAACTTTTGGTTTTATATTTGCTTCTTATTTTGATCTTGTTTCCCTTGTGTGCATGGCTGTATGGGTGCCTGGCTGTGTGTGTGTGCGCTTGGTCTGATTTTTTGCTTTCCGTTGCGCTTCTTTCTGCATTGTTATTATCTTTGTTTTTTTGTTGTGTTTTTTTTTTTGATTTTGTTGGCCCAAAAAGCTTTTATGGGATTTTCATGTGGAAATTTTGCGCCAGCCCCCTCACTCTCCTCATCACAGCACAAAAAATATCACAGCACCAGCAATTGCAAAGTTTTATACACTTGCACACACACACATACATGCAACACTGAAGAATACTATATGTATGTCTGTATGTTTGCGGCAAGGATACGCTTGCCACGTTTGCTTTTTGTGCCCCTGCCTCAGCCTGTGTCTGTCGGCATCTCCGCATATCCGTACATCCACACGCAGCCAATGCTGCCACAGCATCAACCGTATGTTGCCAACATTGGCTTATGCTGCAGTTGATATTCGTGCATTGTTGTCGTTGTTGCTGCGCTTACTTGCGCCATTGTGCATGTGGCTGTTGCTATTTTTATTATCATCAGTTTGCTGTAGCAAAGCTTTTTCTTCGCTTTTTTCGCATTTACGTTCACACACACACATACATGCATACTCTTATTCATATATATATTTGTATTGCTTTTTGCATGTATTGTTGTGTGTATATGAGTATGTGAAATTGTGGGCAAAGTGCTTTCTGCCTGGCGTTGTGTGCCTCCATTGCGGCGCCGGCAGTTAGTAGACAGATTGAATGCGAAAAGCTTTTGGTTTCTTGATTTCCAATGAGTTTTCAATGAAAATCAATCGCAATTTGTTTTTGTCTAATGTGCGCTAAGCTTTTCGTTTGTGTTGGCTTCTGTAATAGATATTTTTATTTTAATAAAATAAGAAAAGTAAGAAAAACTGATTTACAAAATTGTTAGAATTATTTTTAATCAAAGATTAAAAAACTTACATATAATTAAAAATTATCGATTCTTATACAATATTAACAGCATTCACTTTGTTTAATGACAAACATTTCTTTCATTCAATTGTATTATCACCGGTATATTATAGAAAAAGACTTTTTAAGCAAAATTCGTTTTTTTTTATTGAATCCCTTCAAGGGTGATACACCATTTATAGTGATCCTCCAACTTTTCGATATCATTTTTGTAGCATGAAAGTCAAATTAAACCTCAGTTTCGGGGATAAATTCTATTTAGCAAGCATTTTTTTTAGATCTGAGAAAAGGAAAATGTCACTGTGTGTGAAAATGTGGACGCAATTCGAAGCCTAATTCATGAACAGCACTTTCATGTAATAGTCGCCGTAGATGGCACTTCCTTTTTCAAGGTAGTCAACACAAGCAACCCGAAATACAAACGACATGACATGGCGAGCTGACTGGACTTCGGAGTGAAATGATTGAGCCATTTTTCATCTATTATCGATGCAACAATTTCTATTCTTATGTGCGTATTCAGCATCTCCAAACAGTGCTCCGATTCATCAACTCGTCCTTGTTTTTGGTCAAAAAAAGAGCTCTCGCGTTCACACTTTGCACAGAGCTTTCTCGTATCCAAATAATCGTGAATTATATCACGTTCACAGTTCGGTTGATATCTGTAGAGTGTCGGCTATCTCGAAAAACTTCACTTTACCGTCACCCAAAAGTTTTTTGTGGACTTTTTAGTGGTTTTTGTCGGCAAACCCCCACTTTTTGGTCCACTGCCTTCACCGTCTTTGGTGCTCATTTCATCGCGTTTAAATTTAGCATACCAATCCTTGATGATTAGCCTCGATAGATGCCAGCCTTCGAATACGCATTATAAAGGCAAAATTTTATTTCAGCAGGATTTTCCTCGCAAAAAGCAATGCTTTATTAACATACACTAAGACAAAAAAGCAACCGGAAATTACAATTAATTTCCCCGGGTAAATGATATTTCAAAGGAATGTTGCTATATTGGTAGAACTGTTCTTAATCTCTATGCCAAATATGAGCGCGATCTGTCAATCAGTTTGTTTACAGCAGCTGCTTAAGTCGGTAAACCTCAACTTTGCGATTATTATGGATAAAAATATCGAACAAAGATTTTGTCTAAAATTTATATTTGTAGACAAATTTCTTCTGCGGAATCGTTGCAAATGTTGAAATAATGATTCAAGAACACAACCCCATGAGTGCAATGCCTTCAAAGGCAGTTGGAAGATCGTTGAAGACAAGCCTTGTTCTGGACGACCGACCTCTTCAACTGATGAAAATATTAAAGTGTTAGGGAGATGGCAAAAGAGCTCACCATCTCCCGCGAGTCCGTTCGAAGGATGGAAATTTCGGATATGAAACGCGATCTCACACGACTCGTCCCAATAAAGCTAAACTTTTTCCAACAAGAGTACGATTGTGACCGGATTGAAAACTAAAAACGCTGTGAATACCATCGATCAACCATCGTATTCAACAGATTTGGTTTTGATTTTCATCTAAAGGTGGGAAGTATCAAGCCCATTGACACACTTATGCATCGATTCTTATGAAGGCATTGGCTGCTGCCGCATTTATTTAGTGAGTTATCGCACTTTTAGTAGTTATTAATATTTTCGATTTGCTTGCATAAAAATACGAAGAATATTGATATATGCCAAAAGACTTTATAATCAACCCAACCTCGTAATTTGGTGCTCGTTGACTTCTATTTGGTCATGGCCTTCTTTGCAGAGTGAAGAGTAAATCAGCAACTGACGAGCTCAAAGCAATTTTATTGACCGCAACCTAACGAAAACGTTCTTTTCTGCGACGTTTTTGAGATGGTAAAAAAATACGACCCCTTGAGTGATGATGTTTAAAAATAGTCAATCAAATTGTGAAGGACCAATTATATAAAAATATATGTATGAAATGACAAAAGCTGAAGATTTTTTTCAAACTTGATCAATTTTTACATAACGACACTGTAATTTCATAAAAAAATTTCGCTCAAAATATGAATGACGTTTGTAAAATATGGTAAATATTAACTGTCATTCAGGTCTCTAAAGCATATTTGTATATTTGAAATAAGAAAAGCGGACCTCCAATATTGCACCCAAACAAAGAAACGGCTTAGAGCAGGACTGTTTTTCTATAGGATTTTCAAAAAGTCAGATTTGTATGCCAGATCAAGCTTATTATTAACTTTGCCTCGGTGATTTAAGCCTTTAAATAAAAACATTTATTGATTTTTTGAAAGAGCTGCAATTGCTCTAGAGCTGCGCTGTGCTGCTTTTGCTGGCTTGTGCCTTAAAGCTAAATATTAGAGTTCTTACACATTTTGAGTCATCTTCGTAGGAATCATGAACAGAATGAGAAGCTTCGAGAATGTCTCGAAATTCAAATTTTATATTCTCTGGGGTTTAAGCCACCATCGGCAGCGCTTTTGCCGCCCAGTCAAAGTACTCTGACTCTTGCGGCATGAGATAGATAATAATAATTTTTTCGGATTACTCTTTGTGGTCATTCCACGCGCCTTAAAAGCCATTTCAAGAAAGAAAATTTCATGCGAATTATTTTTTTTGTTTTTTTTTTCTGAAAAGCTGCTCCCGGTCAGATAATTGCGAGAAGCGCTGCAATTGACTGAATATTAAATCATTTCACTGCATGCTGCGAAGACACTGCGGCCAACAGGAATGTATTTTTTTAATTTCTTATACATATTCTTCTTATCTCTTATGCGACTTGCATTTATTTGTGTGTAATTGTTTCTGCAGCTCCTCGCTGTCTTTCTGTATTTGCAGAGCCTCTTAAGGATGAAATGAAAAATGCGCACATACACACACACATACAAATATATGGCAATTTTATTCCATATTCCTTGAATTCATTTATTGCATTGCCTTTGCTTTCTTTTTCTCCTCTTCTTCGCTTCAATTTTTACGTTTTACTTTTTAATCTGCCTTAACGACTATTGTAAAATGAAAGGCAAATGGGAAAATGGAAAAACTCCCAACCAAAGTCATTTCGGAATGTTTGCTATTGTTGCAGTTGTTGTTTTTTGCTGATGCTGTCGATTTTTATTGCCACTTAGCTACCTCAACTTTTGTACCATCTTCTGCAGTTGTCTTAAAACCGGCCACCTATATTTGCACTTACACACACACACACGCACACAATTACAAACATACATTATATACATGTAAATATATAATATACCTATAGTATGTATTTGTGTGCTACTCAGTGGCGTGTGCGAAGCAGTTTGCAGTCAACTTATCCGCCGGATGTGGTGTGAATTTCTGATAAGTTCCGTTGCTGTCTGCCATCCCATGTTCCTGCCCACCCGACAGCGCCGTTCTAACGGCTTCCACCACACTTGTGGTGCTAAGATTTCTTCGTATTTTCTCTGATTTATTCTTATTCTTTATACTCGTACTTTTCGCAATAACTCAACTTTTCACTTTTAGATTTCTTTTCTTTTGAGATTTTATTAAATATTTCAAGCAGCTGCTGCATCGATGAATGAAAGGATAAGAAATGGAAGGCAGAATGTAAAACGACTGCGTTGTCTTTAAGATTTGTGCTTTTACGGTGGTCTTACTTCGCAGATTTGGTTTTTAAGCGCAGTTCGTTTAATTGTGTTTAATCGCCTTTCCTTTTCTGGGATATAAGTATTTTTAAATTGCCATTTCGTTATTAATGAGGGTGATAGACGCTTTTTTGTCATGTGACCTTTCTTTTAGTCAACGTATAGTTCTCATTAAAGGCGATCTACGGTATTATTTGATTAAATTTTGCTCGGATAGTAAACATTAGCTGGGCGTCCAAACTGAGGCGATAAAATTTTGGTTCTAAGTTGGTACAACCTTTCTTCAAGGTTGGTGTGAAGTTTGATCTCCAAATGTCTAGTGTTCTTTTTCTTTTTTTTGGCTTAAACACCAGTTATTCTGCGTTAGATTTCGAGGCTGTCATTGTTATTAGCGTTGGGGTTGATGCTGGTTCCAAGGTAGACGAAATTATCGACGATTTCGAAGTTATGTTTCTTTGGTGACAGGAGATATTTCGTCTTGTTCTCGTTCTCACCAGACCCCTTTGCTTCGCTCTTCATTTACGACCCAAAACGTTTGGTTGCCAATTTTTACCATTGAAAAAAAATTTGAACAACGAGTTTGCATGAAGCGCTGTATCTTCATTGGAAACCTGGTTACGGAATTATTGAAAATGTTTTGAGAGTGTTTTGAGCAGTCTACCCTATCACAAGCACAGGTACTTGAGTTGCAGAAAGCATTCAGTGAAGGTCGTGAAGTATTTGATATTCCGATAATGACGGGAAAGTTAAAGAAACTGTTAAAGATATCAGAGGATCAGCACATCTTTTATGGATCAACTCAAGACCTTTTTGTTAATGCTTTGACCAAAAAATCTAAATCTTTTGCCACAACGCCTTCCAGTAGAGGTTGCAAAAGAGTTGTCTGACAACGTATCTGCTGACCCTGCATTCATCAAACGCAGCATTATTAGTGATAAGATGTGGGTAAAGATGACGTCGAAATTTTCCAAAATGAGTCGAAACTGCTTAAGGCTTAAGAGCCTATTTTGAAGGCGTTATTAAAGATTTATGTTAATATATAGTACATGAAAATTGTCTGTCCGTATCAATTATAATCAGATGGTATAGAACGGTTAAAATTAATTTCACGAGAAGATGGCAAATTTTCAGGAAGAAACTTTTAAATACTGTTTAACGAAGTATTTTAAGATTTAACTGTGAATGTCATAAAGACTTGTATTTTTCCTGGCGCAGTTACGTTTTCATCAACTTAGTTGAGTGTTTTTTCTTCTCTACACTGAACTCTTCATTCTTAAGCCATTTTGAACTTTTCTGCTGCAAGTTTGGCCTTAGAGGCCAACTAATATTTTCCATGCCTGTTCTACGCTTTTTTCATGGTATGAAAACGGACTGGCTATCGGATTTCTAGATCGACTGATCGAGCACTGGACAAATTTGATCTTATCCAAAGGATATGTCTGCTGAAACACCGTGCTATTGCAATGTAGATATTAAGTAGTCCACACATCTCCTGCATTCACGTTACACATGCACATACACATACATATGCGAGAAGACAAAATAATCCTCGACAGTCTGCTCGGTTGTCTGAGATTAATTTCTCACACATGAAGCTGTGAGCATTTATTTACATTTACTTTGTATGTCGTAATGTTTATTTAACTACTTTCCTTGTAAAGCAACACAGACTCGCACTCACACACATACATACATCTGTTCGATATGAGCAGCCGTGCACTTTGCAGCATGTTAGTTATGCAACATCAATTCAATAATCACAGGAAACGCTTTGAGGACATTCACACTTACTGCCAGCGAACTGCAATAAGTAAACAAAAGTCAAAAAAGTAGAAAAAAGTGAAAAATAGAATAACTGTAATAAAGTAAAAGGAAGCGCTGCCAAGTGGCAAAGAAGCACGCACACAGCCAACCAGGCGCACTGATGAGTGAGGGAGGGCGCCGCGGGAAAGCAACCGAAAATACACACTCGATAGTGAAGGCTAGAATGTGTGTGTGTCTATGTATCGCTTATAGCTTTTAAGTAAATTTATTTGTGTGTGAGTGCTTAAATGTCATTGCATCTGCCAGCCGACAGACGCCAGAGCACTCAGTCAAGGCGTCCGCCATACAACGCCCTTTTCACTCCATTTAGCCGTGTAATACACACACACACATGCACGCACAGCCGTTTGTGCGGGAGTCGCTGCAGACATGTCATTTGTAAGTGGGTATGTGTGTGTGTGATTGGTTGCAAGCAAGCAGCAAGTTTGTTGCATTACATTCATGTAACGCGCGTTTAATAGTACTCACATATTTGTGTGTGAGTGTGCGTTGTCGCTTAGTATCGTGTATTTGACATGTCGTCCTTGTTGGCGCTGTGTCCTCGTTGGAGCACAGTGTATTCACCTTCATCCTTGTTGGAAGCGAATCGACGACATCAATAATGCAAGTGCACTGTTCCACTTGAGGTTCTCCACCTCACCCCACCGCTGCCAGCGGCTGCACGTTGCTCTTCGTCGGCGAGAAGATGTCGGCGCTTAAATGCAACAGTGTTGGCGGCTACGACGGCAATGTTGCAAGGATATTTTGTGGCAGGAAGACGTAAAATGTACGTTATACTTCATTGAGCGGTAAAAAGGATGTTTATTTATTTTCAACCAGCAGTCGCATTGTACGCTTTCCTACTTTTAAATACATGTAACGCGGAGTGGATGCAGCGGGAGTGGCGTTTTCATGTGACTACTTTTATGTATTGGTAGACTCGCATTTGCAGAAAACGCGTCATCACACAAATAAACTGCTTTTTAGGGCGAGTTATATGATTGCTACTCATAATGATATTTATACTCACAATCATACTTATACTCGTTCAGAGTTATGCTCATATTTATATTGGTAGTACTTATTCAGGTGTACTCGCGCTCAGATTCATAGTTCAGTCAAAAATTTAATCCTGGTCATTTACATTCATTCCCACTACTCAACATTTTACTCAAATCATCTACACTCATATTCATTACTCGAAAGTTTACTCATACGTATTTACTTGTATGCCCTCTACTCAAAATACTACTTGCTACCAAACATTTCACTCATACCCATTTACTACTCAAAATTATACTTGTACTAATTTACATTTATACCTTGAGTATATTGAGTCATATTATTACTCAAACTTTTATTTATACTCAGACTTACTGCTCAACCTTTTACTCATACCCATTTACATTGTTACTCACTACTCAAAATTTTACTCGTACTCATTAAATTTATATTCAAAACTGTAGCGAAATTACTTCTCAAATTTAAACTTATACTCATACTGACCAACCTTTTACTCATACTCTCTACTCAAAATTGTACTATATTCATTTACTCACTACTCCAAATTTTACTCATACTGTTTTTACTCATGCTCACTACTCAAAATTTTACTCGTAACTATTCAAATTTCTTCTTAGACTTAAAACTGCTTCCTAACATTTTACTGAGACTGACTACTCAAAACTGTACCAATAAAAATAATACTCACTACTCAAACTTGTACTCATATTCATGTACTCACTACTCCAAAGTCTACTCATACTCACTACTTAAACTCAATACTCGTGTAAATTTATACTCATATTTTCTACTCATACTTAGAGTTATACCCACCTCCGTCTTAAATAGCTAGCCCTTCTAGTTACAAAGTAGTTACTCACAGCTTGTGTAAGAACATTATATTTTTATAACAACGAATACCGCATAACATTTTAAGGACATTGTTGCTCGGCACACACACACACACACACACAAACAAGTCAGCGTCAGTATATTTGTGCGCCTTTAGGTGAGAGCTTCCTCCGCATGGGCGCAATTCACAAATTTCAGTTGCAACTTTACAAGTTTGCGTTTATTGAATATATAAAAATGTTAGTGGCGAAAGCAAAAAGGGCACAAAACGGCAAACACAACAACAACAACAACGGAAAGCCAAGCAAAAGCAGCAAAAAGCAAGTTGAATAACACATTTGTGAAATGTAAAAATGTAAGCTTTGAAAAATTTCAAGTATCAGACCGTGCAAAAAGTCAAGAGGAGCGGCAGCCGAGGCGGTGCGGGGCGGGCAAAGTGTAGTTGAGTGCGCCTGCAGCATGGCAAATGCGGTCGAGGCTTAAAAAGTTATGAATGCATTGCCAGCCAAGAGTGCGTACGGGTAGCGGCCGTGAGTGGCGAGGGGTGGGGGGACGGAACACAAAATTGAAGGATAAGCGGCAAGGTAAACAGTAGAGTGCACACTACTGCTGCTGCTGCCTTTAGTGTTGTTGCGGAAGTAAATGTGTGCTACAGCCGTATCAGTCGGCACACCGACCATAATGCAACATGCAGACGCTCGAGCCCATCGAGCATCTCCTCGGCTGTGCAAACATACTTAGTAACGAAAAGAGGAGTATGTGCGGCCGTGAGGTGGAACGAATTGCTGTGGCAACATGTTGCGAAAGTGTGGCGCGAATGTTGAAAAAAGATATGTGTGTCTGTGGTCGGGTGGAGAGAAAAGTTATGCGAAATATTTGATGGTCGGAAATATTACTTCTGGAGAATAGTGTGAAGCTTTCTTTTGCTCATTATATTTAAAATTAAATTACCCGATAACATTTTAGTTTTTGTTAGGGCTTTAATTGTCATGTCATTGGAAGGATCTACATGTAGTAAATACATTAATTTTTGTGGATTATATAATATAACATGAATTCAAGTCACATAAAGTAAACATAACGCAACTGTATATCATCAAATCACAGATTCAGCATCAAGACTTCAGGTGCTTGATCGGTTCATAAATTTGTAAGCTCATGTTGTATTTTTCATTAATTTCAATGAAAGTATTAATTTCAACTCACATGATTAAATCTCAACACCAAATCACATCATACCATGGCTCATTCTCTCAGTATATTCTCTATAATCCACAAATTATCACGTAAGTCAGACAACTTGAATATGAAATCAGTTACTAGTCAAAAGAATTGAAATATGAGATGATCATATCCATGATTTTTAATCATGTGATGTAAATTTTGTAGCTTACTATATCTTTATAGTTATACAATCAGTTAATTGCAGGAAATTTCTGAATAACATTTGTGATTGAATATTAATATATATAACATGTATAATAAATCAAATCTGTTATCACCCTTCTTAGCTCATACCACATCACCCCTACACTTAAAGATCAGTTACTAGCATTTGTGTCACAATTTATATAACCAATGTGTTTGAAATTTTTGCAGTATACCTTATAAAAATAAATAAAAACTTATGTGAAATCACACATTACATAAAATGATATCAAATCACCACTCTACATCCTTCAGTGATCGCATGATGTGATGCCACATTACCTGATATAAAAACTACATAATTCATTTGTTATATGAAATCACAAATTAGACAATGTGATATCACATCACCACTATACATCATTCAGTGATCACATGATTCGACTTTACATCACTTGATATAAAAAGTACATAATTCGTTAATCGTTTCAAAAATATATCGAAATATATGACTTGTCTCTTATAATACCATATATCAGCGAATGTTTCGCGTATCTGCTCATATCACAGCATATACTATACTTTGTAAATCATATCACATGACGTTAAATAAAGCCGCCAAATGTCACTACATCGCTCATATTTCACTATGAAGCTCCACTTAACCGTCTTATCGAAAAGTTATTATTACAATAAGAGAAAAATAAACTCACGATTTGACATCCCATCGCAATGCACATCAGATACTTGATCAACGTATCACATCTTATTAGATAAAATAGGTGGTTTTCATGAAATATTAGCTGTAAGCGTAGAGCAGCTCACTTCATTTGACTCATACACACTCACACTTTACATCGTAATACAAGACACCTTGCAACAACTTAATTATTTTCAGAATATTCTTTAGTTAGGCACCACTTTCATTAAGTAGTTTGAATAAAAGACGCAAATTGTTATTCCATTCCATATAAAAACAGTGTAACAAAGGAGCAAAATCAAAATGAAACTTTGAAATTGCAAACTTACACTTACATAAAGTGCAGGGGTCACACGTGAACCCGGTAAACACGAGCGTGTGTGTGTGTGTGTGCTTTCATGGTACTTGGCAGCAAAAACAAATTTGACTCGATTTGCTTTGTTCAACGTAAGCTGCAACATCACAAAAAGAAAAAAAAATAAACAAAAAATAAACAAAAAAACAACAACAACTTAATAAACAATTGTAATTACACCAGCATACAAAATGCAAACATACAAACGTTTGCATGAACATGCATATGTGTACATAACAGTATTATAGCAATGCTTGTCTGCTACGCCCGCCCTGCCACACCCCCTCGACCCTGTTGACTTAGTGCCAAGCAACAGCGTTCTTAACCAGTTGCCTCCGACCAACTTTGGCTCTCGTCTTTCGCATTTTATTTTCAAAATGCTCTAACACACATTCGGTGCGGCCGCTTGTGTTAGTGTGCATGTGTGTGTGTGTGACTGAGGCTCCTGCTTGCTTGCCACTGTAACTGTAATTTCAGCTCAAAAGTAGTAAACTATGAAAACGACAACGACAACGACAACAAAAGCGCACTTAATGTAAACTGCACGAAAAGAAAGCATGAAGAGCAAAATAAAAACCAACAACAATGGACGGAATACACACATAGTTGTAGTTGGCTGGCAGTGTAAGTGACAGTCGACAGCAAACTTTGACTTTTGACTGCATTTTATACGATCATACACATACAGTATTACGCACACAAACATACATACTTATGGACACACACACAATCAAAAGCACTGCTACTGTAATATTGCTGCAACACACACATACAGCCCGCTCCACTGAACAGCCATCAATTGCCATACATGTATATAGGTATATATGTGTGTGTAAGTACGCATATACATGCATATGTGTAGGTGTGTGTGTGTGTCAGCGCAAATTGTTATTTTCCTCTTGGCTCGCCTTAAAATTTATTTCACTTCATGCCCATCTTTCCTTCTCCACTTTCCTCAATTTTTATATCACACCTCCACACTCCTTCCCCCCTCCACCGCTCGAGCGTATGCTTGTTGAAAATTTTCCATGCAGCTTTGCGACCACTTTCATTATTATCAGCCAAAGTCGGAGCCGAAGCCAACGTCAATGCTGTTGCTACACTTGCCACCATCATTCCGATTGCTATTGCCATCACTATCAAATTCATGCAACTGCAACATGCAATTTACTGCTTTTTGTCACTTATATTTTCTGCACTTTTTTCTTTTTTCGAACTTTTTTCTATATTCTTATATTTTCCTTTCACCACATCCTTTTCTAGACTCTAATCGTACACTACTTCTCACAATTTGCTAGTGCTTTTCGTCTCGCTATGCATTTTGTAACGCGTTGACCTCATCCTACGGCGCTTAGCACGTGTCTTTCGCCGCCCACCGCCTTGTCACGCTCACGCTAACGGAACACCTTGACGGCCGCACAAACGAGTGTCGTGCCAAAGTCTTGGCATCCGTTCATTCACTGCTTGCTCGCATGTATGTATGTGTGTACAAGTTAGAAGTTAAGAAAGGATATATATGCACATGTGTATGTGTATAAATACATTTGATGCATGGTATATATAGATAAGCTTCCACTTATAAGTTTGCGTGTTTGTTTGCCTTTATAAGTCGCCTTTTGTGTGCTTGCATAAATGTGTTTGTGTGTATATCCTTCCAGTTTTCTTCTCACCCTCTTCCCCGTGCATGCAATTCATCGCCTGCTCGCATTCTTCATTATTTGCCACCAAGTACCGCAACCTTATAACGAAAAAGTGCAAGAGGCAAAGTGAATAAAAAATAAATATAATAAAAATAAAAATGTAATTTCAAGCGAAAATGAAAAAGTGGAAATAGATAAAAGCTAAACGCTTAATTTTTATATATTTCGCAAGCATTTTTTACCATCGAAAACAAAAAATATTGGCGAATAAAATAAAAGAAAAATACCAGTGCCCATAAACTTGCCACTGCGCTCGCCTTAGGAAAATAATTTCTCATAGTTTGCACAAGTTCTGCTTAAATTGACTGTTATTTGAAATACATGCAACAGTGTGCGCCAATAAAGTTCACTCTAAAGCTGTCAAACCGTGCAAAAATTTCATATTTCTGGTAGAATATTATTTTTCTTAAGTATTGTGTGAAAATCCCTATGAAAATGTATTTTGAATAATCTTTGGATTGCTTTTCAGGTGCTATATAATTTCGAGAAGACAGTCTGGGTTGTCCTTGCTCTCTCTTCGTACCCTGCAGCTATGACTGCTCAATCGTCTATCGACTCAAATTCAAATTTTGACCCACCTTGCCCAGAATTTATTATAAAGTCAATCCTCTTATCATATAAAGACATATAAGTGTATAAAGTATCACAAAAAATATGCTAAATTACAAAAACAAATTCAAAATATTTTTCAAATACATTACATTTTATATTTATGAATTTGAAAACTGTTCCTAATTTTTGATCAATTCTTATGAAAAGAGATAAGGCAAGAATGAACAATTTCAACTGCCGACATGGCATATAAGTAACATCAAAATATATTGTACGAGGGCTGCTATATATATTTCTGGCCTAATAATGAAAATATTAATATTTATCAACGAAAATGGTTTTATTGTTTTTCAAAATATTCTCCATCAAGATTTATACACTTTTGCATGCGCTCAAACCAATTTTCGAAGCACTTTTCCCACTCCGATTGAGACACCTCCAAAGCATGGTTTTTGAATGCTTCAACAGCATCTTCTGGCGACGAAAACCATTGACCACGCATTATTTTCTTGATGTGTGGGAATAAAAACAGTCATTGGGTGCCAAGTCAGGGCTGTGCGGCGGATGACCCATCAATTCGACGTTTTGGCTGGTAAAAAAGGCGCTGGTTTGAGCCGATGTGTGAGAGCTCGCATTGTCATGGTGCACAATGATTCGTCTTCTCTTGTTCGTTTTTCGAATTTCTCCGAAGACTTCAGGCAAACAAATGGTGGTGTACCACTTAGAATTGATCGTCCTACGTCCCACATACGTCCTGAAGGTATGTTACATGACGGTCTTGCATTATCAGTTCACGTACGGCATCGATGTTTTCTGGCACAACGGCTGTTTTTGGACGACCTTCACGGAATTCGTCTTTGAGTGAGCGTCGGCCACGGTTGAATTCGTTGTACCAGTCTTTCACAGTGCTATAGGATGGTGCTTCATAGCCATACAAAGATTTTAGTTCATCGATGCACTCTTGTCGTGATAATTCACGTCGAAAGTTGTGAAAAATGATCGCACGAAAATGTTCACGAGTTAATTCCATTTTTTGGCCGAGATGAATTTTTTAATTCCCTGTAAATAAAACAATTCACGATTAAATGAAAAAACGTTCTGAGTGATGTTATGCTAAAAAATGTCAAACTTTCCAATGGAAATGTCAGATTGCACCTGGCAACACTTAGTGTTGCCTACGCCAGAAATATATATAGCAGCCCGTATTAGAAGATATTATCCATACAACGAGCCACGGTTGACAAAATAATGGTGTTTTAAAAAAGTTGAATTTTACCCAGAATTATGAACATATTTGGCATGCTAAAAACTATTTTTAATCAGATAATTAGCATTCGAAACACTCAATCAAGTTTAAAAATTGTGGTTTTGAGAAAAACGAGTTTAAAATAAACTGACTGAGCTGAACTTTGAGTTTGATTGATTGAGTTGAACTAAACGACTATACTTTAAATGAGTGTAACTTAAAAAATTTTCGAAATTTTCATTTAAAATTGTGATTTTGAAGGGATACAATACCAAAAATGCAAAAAAATAAAAAAAGCTTTTCAAAATTTAAAAAAAAAAATTAAAATATAATATGTATATATGTAGGTATACAAACTACTTATTTCTAATGCAATCATTTTTCGGAAATCTGAGAGCAATATACAAAGAATAAAAATGATATAATTTGTTTGATAGTGAGCAAATGTGGAAAGAATTTGTGAGTTTCTTTTTTTAAATTTATAAAAAAACATAAAACCTAGCGCTACATGGCGTGTACGTAGCACTTTAATAAGTTATACAGCCTTCTAGGAAAAAAATATGATAATCTAATTCAATGCTAAGGTTGGAGTAGACTTTGATTGACTCAGTAAAACTTATTTCCTGGCTTATAATTTTAGAGCATTTCCTTCATTTTGAAAAATAAGACATCCGAACACTTTTAGCTCACACTGTTTCGCTGCGTAAGCTACACTTCAGTCAATTGCCACCCACACAGTTAAGTCCGTTGCAATGAAGAAAAGTTAAAAATGCACCAGAAAGTGGGAAAGAAAAATTTGCCAAACTGCAGCATACAAATAGAGCCAAAGACGCTGCGTGGAAGAGCCCCAAAGCGGGGTACACGGAATAATGTGAAGTGAAAATACTTAAATGTAAATAAAATAGAATTAAAAGAAATGACAAAAAGAAAACGAAAAAGAGCGCAGCACATTACAAGCAGCAATGAGAAGGAAAATAGCTGGGCAGCGGGGATGGCAGGTGCGGGGGGAAGAGAGTGACATTGGCTGGCGCTTGCTGCAGGCAACTCGAACTGCTGATTTTGCACTGAAAATAGTTTTGCAGCATCTTTGCTGCTTTTGTGGCGGCAACTAAAGCGAAATAGCATTTTTGTTGCTATTGTTGGCAAGCTTTCTCCTAAGCTTTTTATTGCTCTTCCACTTTTTAGTTCCAATTTTTCGTCGTTGTTTTTTCGTTTTTCTGCAGTTTTAAGTTGAAGAAGCTGTGCGCCGCTGCTGCCACTTCTGTGCGGCTGCTCCGCAAACCCAAAAAGGATCAAAAGAAATTGCGAAGGTGAAACTTTCAGCAGCTAGTGGCTAGTGGCAGCAACAAAATGAATTGCGTTTATTTACTCACGGGCACAAGCATCATATACACACATGCATACGTATCTACAATGTGCATGTGTATGTGCGTGTGTGAGTTGGCGCTGCAATGCAACTTTTATTGCAAAGGAGCTAAAACAACGCAGACGCCGAGCAAAGTTGCAATTCAATGGCAGCGCTGCAAGTTTGTGTATAAGTGTGTGTGTGTGGGAGTACAAAGTAGGAAGAGGAAGTGGTCGTAAGAAGTTTGTCTTTTGGTCGTCCAACTGCAGCGCTTTGACTATAACAAAAGTAGTAAAGCAAAACTTTGCGAACTAAAGTAGCGCGCAGGCGGAAGCGGTAAAGACGACAGCCGTGATGCTGCCGATGTTGGCGACGAAGTTGCTTGTCTTTCGCTCCTTTTGTCTTTCTGTCTTCGAAGTGCTTTTAAAACACAGGGTTGGTTGCAGCGTTTGCAGTAGTTAGGGTTGTCTTAACAAAATTAGTATATACTAAACATAATTTTCTAGAAAGTAAGGAAATAGTCGAAAAATAATAAGTGAATAGTTAGTTATTGAAATTAGTTATTTTTTTTTTTTAATTTTAATATTTGTTAGAAACTATACTAAGCAAATTTGAGTTAAATTATAAATTGATCTCCTTAGTGAGTGGCATGTCAAGTGTGAAATTAAAAATCAAAATTCGATTTTTTCATATTACCTTTTTCATCACACCTTTCTGAAATTATTATTTTAAACATTTTTTAAGTTACTGCTTTCTTAAGTGTGGCAGCTCAGTTCCATCAGATCCATTAGTTTATCTTTAATCACGCTTGTTTTCTCAAATCCAAATTTTTTGCTTGCGACCTGCCGTCTGAGGCCACATCTAACTCGAAAAATATCTAATTACTTTTCTTTCGTCTTTCGTTAAATTTACGAGGTTGAAATCGGGCGATTTTGATTCCCTGGATATTATTCTTGGATAGAAGCAGCTAAAAATGTCGAAAAACCTCCTAAGGGATACATAGTGAATGCTTGTAGGGTATCGTGTCCAATATCAATTGCATAATAAGTATACCCACCGTTAATTCTTGCCAATAAATTGCTCTGAGGACAATAATAGGAATTGTGAAATTGCTTTTAGCTTTTTCCCTAATATTGCCTTCCCATCCAGAGAAGAGTGGGAATCGAGTGGGAGGTGGTGTCTTTTCTCCAAAACTTGATACCAAATTCGCCTTCCGTCTATACAGATAGCCAGGTCACTTAGGGGTTTCGTCCATATTAGTGAAAGAGATTTAACATCCTACTTCATGATACACCGTACTGTAATGGGTTTCAGGACATAGTGTATACCTGGCAAGTATGAAGTAGATGACTAGCCATATCAGGTATCTCCCTACAATTAGACCCCGAAAATAGTGAATTTATATACCTCAGGTTACTCGCAGACATTTAATCGACAAATAGCTGAATCTCGGTGTTACCAATCTATGTCTTCCTCTACAAGCAGGCAAACGTTGCATAAATGGAATACGGGCCACACCTGCTTTCTGTTAAAATGTAAAAGGAATGACATAAGAGCTCTAGTAGGATTCCTAACCGGTCACTGTCAAACTGGCAGACCAGGAATGTCATATAGCGACTACTGTAGAAGCTGTCGGAAGGTAGAAGAGGAGAAAACTATAAAACAACTTCTCTGCGAAATTAAGGCTCTATATAGACCAAGAATCGCGACTATCGATAGTGGGTTCCTTAGCGACGTCTCGGCGGTTGCACAGATAAAATTATTCATGCTGATGAAAGGGGCCTGGTTCAGAAAGGAGTCAATGGAGTGGTGGCACTTTAATCCATGTGGTATCGCAATATGTTTCCTAAAGGCCTAGGTGTGTCATTAGCCAGCCACCTATCTATCTACCTACCTTGGAGCTTCTTTGAAACTCTACATCTTCAATGCAAAATTGCAAATTGTTGAATCGATTTTTTTTAATTGTATTTTTAATACTCGATGTCATGTCTTAGCATAAAGATGCGTCAATTTGTATTTGATACCCTAATTGAAGTAATTTAAGTAAGATTTACTTTTAAATAATTTTTTAGGGTTGCCACTTGTTTTGGAAAACATATTGATAAAAGGTGGGGCGGTGAGAATCACCCTGTACCGAAAGTAGTACCATCCATTTAGAACATTGTAATAAGAAAATAATAACGTAAACACCAGCAAGCAAGAGTTTAAAAGAACCCGAGGAAGGCGAATAAGAAGCGCTGCGGTAACGGCAGTAACGACGAATCAAGTGAAGTTGTTAAAGTTAAAGCAAAGTGCCGAATGCAGCAACAACACACATGCATACATGTATTGCATATGTATGAAGACTGCCGCAGTTTGGCGCTGCACTTTTGCCTCAAACTTTCGTGAGTTGCATATAAAATACATAAGCACATACTTAAATACTTACATTATATATATTAAAGCGTTTTATATAAGCAAGTGTGTGTGTGCAACTGCACACATCCGAAGTGAGCGCTGCGAAACTGCAGCAAAGACGAGAAATTTTACTTCGCCCCAGTAAAATGGCGACGTGTATGAGCGGCAATCCTTCAGCAGTATGTGTGAAAGTGCGCGTGCGCGTGTGGGTTTGCGTTGAATTGATATTGTTGCGTGCTTTGTTGCCTACTTGAGACGTTTACTTTATTTTAATACCGAAGACAAGTGCGCTGTGCATGCTTCCTACACGCTCGTTTTGCGTTATACGCAAACCCACGAAGTAAATGTGAAAGTTCAACGCTTGATTCCTTGCAGAGGTAACCATTTTTAATCACATTGTGCATGCTGAGCAGCTGGTGGGCGGGCTGTTGCGGTGGGTGGCAGTTGCCGCCTTTTAAAAATAAATTTTTAATTCTCTCTTTTTTTATTGTCAGTCGACACCATGAACTTTTTAATTAAAAAGAAGCAGGCTAGCAATGGACTAGTGTCAGACTAGTGCCAAAATGAGCATATTTGCTGAAAAAATACTGTCATTTAGCATTTAAGTTGTGGAATGTGTGCAAAAATATAATATACTATGTTTACATATACATATATATGTATGTATGTTTATATATATAGTATATATATGCATGCCCATAGAGAATATGTGTTTGTGTAAATTTGGTTGCACATAATAAAATTAAGAAAATAACTGCAAAACTTTTGTGCAAAACTCAAAACAAACTCACAATACTCGGTGCGAATGCAATACAAACGAATCAAGAAAATCACTTGCCAAAACTTTGCCAGCTGCAAATGGCAACTGACAACCACCAAATCTGCCAAATAGACGCCAATTTCCCAGCACAACAACAACAAGCAGTGGACTGTTGCAAATACAAGCAACAGAACTCGCTATTTGCAGTTACAACAACGCCAACTGCAAGGAGCAACTTTTGCGCCAAGTTGAGCTAAGGATCAAAGCGAAAATAACCGTTAACCAAGCGCCGACGAGTCAGGAATTTTCTAAATAGACGTCTATTTAGCTAGCGTTTGTGGGCGGGGTAGCTCACATCCGTCTTGGCCGCCCACGCCTTCAACACTTTACCGGCCAGCAACAAAACGTTTGCGCATTTTACGTTATTAAAGTGTAACTTTTGGATTTCCTCGCGTTTTTATCTCTCTTTATTCCCGCTTTCAATTTCTCGTATGTCTTTTTGGCGCTGGTGTAGTTGTGTGGTAGGCGCTGCCACCTCTTTACGGCCATTTGCCCCGAGTAAGCGTCGCTGTGGCATGCATTGGCAGCGGCAAGCAGCAAAAGCAAATAATAAATGCAGCGAAAGCGTTGCGAGAAAATTATATGTTGAGATTGCAACTGCAGCGCCTGTCAAAATACGAGCCAATCGCAAGGAGTTTGTGAAGCCCGTGCCACTGCCGTCTGATTTCCAGCGCTTCGCTTAAGTTTTGCCGTTTGTTGTTATTATTGTAGTTGTTGTTGATTTGCTATTACTATTTGCTACTCCTTGCGAACTTTACTTTGTATTTATTCTGAGTTTTCTACCTGCCTTTGGCCTCCCTGCTTGCGCCTAATACTAGCTGGCAGGCGGCAAGAAGCTACTTAAAGTTTTGCGAAGTGCCTCCGCGAAAGCTTACGATTTGCTGCTGTTTATTTGCCGCTTTTCAAGTTAACACAAATACTTTGGTGATAGCGTCTGAGTAAATACAATCACATGAAATGAAATTGTGCTGTTGGTTGAAGCGTTGGAGTTCTGTGAAGTATAAAAAATTGAATAATATAAAGAAATAAAAAATAATAATTTAAAACAGGAGGCGTTATCGTGGTGCAAAAGCCAATTTTTGTTCTTCCACAAATCCGGGCGTTTCTGGCGTATTGCTTCGCGCAAATTGCGCATAACTTGCAGGTAATATTCCTTATTGACCGTTCTTCCCTGTGGCAAGAACTCATGATGCACCACGCCCCTGCAATCGAAGAAAACTGTCAGTTACGATTCGCGATACTTTTTGAACACACCTCGTATGATCAGAAGTCAACCGGAAGCGATAGCGACAATCAATATTAAGGGGTTATATGAGTTTACGGGTTTCAAAATCGATAGTTTTAATATAATATTAATTTCTACAATACCTAAGGAATATTGTCCTAAATTTTCAAGTTGATCCGAGTAATAGTTTAGGAGATACAGCTTTGAGAACTTGTGCGCTCGAGGTTAGCTAGGTTAAGCCCGCCGTTTTGCAACACGGTTTTCTCAAAATTGTGAGTGGGTGAGAGTGACCCCGCCCACTTAAAATTAAATTTTTACTCATATATCCTTCAGGCATTCGTTATTTGTTCAAGTTTGAAACTTAATATTGGGTAGTCGAAAAAGTCTTTTCGTATTTTGTCAGCATATGACGTTGCAGTCGTATATCTCCAGTGCTACTAATCACATTGTCATACCATATAGTGCTGGAAAGGTAAGATTTCACAAATGAGTGAAAATAGAGCAGAAATTTGCTATGTTGTGAGATTTTTGAATAAAAAAGGGAAGAATGCCATGCAAGCCACCAATGATTCGTCATTCTAGAAATTTCGAAATTTCGACTTATATTGAAGAAAGTTTTACCATGATGGTCTCAAAATAGTACGTATTTGTTTATTTATTTATTAGTGTATATATAAAAAAAGTTGAAGTTTATTTAGGAATACGAAAAGACTTTTTCCACTACCCAATAATTTACATAGTTATGTTCTTTATGTGTTTTCGAACGTTTTGTGGGCGTGGCACTTTACCGACTATGAAAAAATTTTACTCTTTCCAGGATACTAAGTGCTACTTGTACTAAGTTTAGTCAAGATATCTCAATTTTTACTCGAAAAACTATGCGCTTGTGAAACAAGTTGCGAGCTTAAAGCGTTGCATTTTACAATTTATCTTAAACAACTTTGTTTCAATAAAAAAATTACCACAATACTCTACGGCGTCTTGGCGTCGCGAACAACGATTACGAACGAATGCATGTGCATACATATATACATACTACGTACATATAACCCAATCATTGGTTTAAAACCATTTTGAAAATATGTATATGTAGTAAATGTATGTATGTATATAGCCGAAACTAGAATCTTAAGTATAAATATAAAAAAATGACAGAAATGAAACGAGTGGATACATGAATCTTTAGGCGGCCATACTTATGCTGCCCACAAAGGATATTTGATATAATTTAGCTTTGATAATATTGATTTATAAGCCAATAATTAGTTTATTAAAAAATAAATATAATCAGACGTTTAGTGATATTTATCATAACCTAGTCTACTCTTAGGCGCACTAACAAACAATAGTCCGAAAAATCATCTTTTTCATCCGGTGACTAGAATAATTCTTATCTTGACCATTAATAGCTATAACCCAAGCACAACTTATACGTCGAAAGTCCCAAGTCCTTCACACGTATATAAGATATCTACGAAAGTATTCTTTCTGTAATATTCCGCGTAATTCTATTAAATCGACGAGTGCGTAGTCACCGAAACCGAATACTGTTAATCGTCGTCGCGCTTTCGGCGCTCATCCCTTATGTCTGTGACAGTTTGCTTGCCACAGGTTGCCGGTGGCATGTTGGCGACTTTTATGGCAAAGTCCTTTCGTCGCTTCGTCGCTGACACCCGACTTGTCGTAGACGCCTTGCTGGCAGCGGTGTTTAATGCTATTGTTGTTGCCATTATGTGAATGTTGTGACGCTTTTATAGCACTGCCAGTGTATTGTGGCTTATTGTTGTTGTTGTTTTTTACATTTTTTTCTGCTATGCTATTTGTAGTTTATTTATATTCATTTTCAGCTCGAATTTTGCCTTTCCCTATATTTGTATGTGTGCCTATATGTTTGTTTGTTTTTATGGGTTTATGGTTCTGTGTATGTATGTGTATATGTTGTTTGTTTGCTTGTATGTGTGCCCATAGTGGTTTATGTGCTCGCTTTTTCGGTCCCTAGGTTGGCTTTTAGTTACGAATTTGTTCATATTACATTGGAATTTTCATTTGCTTTATATTCGCCATGGTTGTTGTTGTTATGGTTGTTGCTATTATATTTAGTTGGCTAGCGTTGGTTTGGTGTGAGCGACATAAAAGTTTGGAAAATTATTTTGCTATGATTTTGTACGCTTTGTATTTCGGAGGAGCTCCTGAGTGTGCTCGTGCGTGTGTATGTGTGTGTGTGTGTGTGTCATACAACAACAGGCATGCCAACGAAGTTATCCAACTGTTTGTCGTCGCCCACTTGTCGACTGGTGGCTGCTTACAAACGCACACACATACGTATGCCTTGCGATTGCTATGTGTGTGTGTGCGGTTGTGCTGGTGCTTGTGTGTGCTCAGTGTGGCGTAGACTTGTTTGAGTTAATTTACAATTTAGCCATTTGGCCAGTAAATACGATAAGTTTTGCTCGCATTGCTGTTTGTCGTCTGCATAAAATCTTCTTCGTTTTAGTTTCATTTTCGTTTTCGTTTTATTTTTGTTTTTACTTTCGGTTTTTTCTGTTTTTGTTCGTTAATCTTGCTGCAGTGGCAGCCAGTGCGTATGAGTGATCTTATTTACTTGTCAGTGTTTGCTGTTATTTGTTATTCACTCCTTGTTGTATGTGTGTATGGGCGAATGTTTGTATGTTTGGCTGTGTGTGTGTGTGTGTGTATTGTGTTTGCTATTTGAAGTTCGACTATATTGGCAAAGTTTTTTGTGGGAGTTGCGCAAAATTTGTGCTCAAAGTGAAATTACTTTTGCATTTGCGAAAGAAGAAAGACCAACTTGGAAATTTCAACTTTACACATATTTTAAGTGTGGTCATATGGCTTTTAGTTAATTAAAAAAATAATATGTGTGTGCTATGCAATAGTGTATTATAACAGTGTCTTCCCCATATTCATACAAGGTTGCATTTTTTTCTTTGTGAGTATCACAAATATTGTTTATTTTATGTAAATTATATGAAATCCTCATAAATTTGGTGCGTAATTATATTTGCGGCCAAAAACCTTTGCTGTCGTTCTTGAAAGTATAAACTGTGGAGGAATGCTTTGTTTTGAAATTCCTAAGTTGTTGAGATTCAGCTCTGAAAATCCCATATTGGTAAATTTTTGTAGGCGTTTATTGACTGCAAATCAGGAAAGAAAGATCAAGTAATAGTGACTACTCAGAGTCTGAAGTGTAGTTCGCCAGTATATGATTATACCATAATTCTATGCATTCCTTTAATTAATTGTGGGTTGTTGTGTACCACTTTTTTAGTTTAAAAACTTTGGATTAAAGTAGATTCCATCTTTATCACAACAACTTGAATAAGGAAAAACGTTAACTTTGCTTGCACCGAAGCTATAATACCCTTCACAAATATAAAAAATTCCTTATAAGAACTTGACTTTGATCGTTCAGTTTGTTTGCCAGCTACATGCTGTAATAGTCCGATTCGGAAAATATCTTCGTATATTAAAGCGTTGCTTTTGGGTAATAATAGTGAAGATTTCTTGACAAATAAAAGAAAGTTTTCCATTCAAGCATTTTATTTCGATCGTTTAGTCTGTGTGGCAGGCATATGCTATAGTAGTACGATATGAGCTGCTTTTTGGTGAGAGAAGGACGTGCGCAAAATTTCAGACACATATCTCAAAAAATGAGAGACTCGTTCGTGTATACACAGTAAGACAGACAGAAAGACATGGCTTAATCCATTCCGCTCGTCCCGCTGATGGATCGTGATCCAAAAATATTTTTTCAATAAAGATAAGACCATAGAGAGTCGATTCGACCCAGTTCGCAGCAACTGGGACTGACGTATGGAAAGACTTTACGTCGAGGTCTTAATTTAAAAGCGTACAAAATACAACTGTGTAAGAACTAAAGCCGCCCGACCTTCCTAAGTTTTGCTTTATGGGATCTTGACAAGTTTCAAGAATATCCGAAATTTTCGAGCTACATTTTTTTTCAGCGACGAGGCCCAGAGCCAGAAGGCTCAATGGGTATGAAAAGAAGTAGACAAATTGCCGCATTTTGGACAAAAAGCAACCTGAAGAGACTAAAGAGCTGCTATTTTATTCAGAATAAAACAACGGTTTCGTTATAGAGATATAAAAATTTAATTCTCAATTTGCTTTTGTTTTTATTACCGTATTTTTCTGCAATCCGGTATTTAAGAATTTTAAAATATTAACTCAATTAAAAATTCAAATCAAATTTGCTTTATTGTCGATACACGTAGAAGAGCTAATTACTTAGTTTTATTCTTAGGTCCATCAAAGGATGCTTCTTATCACTATTCACATATCCAGTCCATTCAACTGCTTCAGTTGTGCGACAAAATCTTTGGAGCAGAATTGGACATGTTTTCCAAAGATATATTAGTTCTCTAAATCAACTGTGTGATAATTCAACTTTCTGCGTTATTTGCTTAAGAAAAGTCTACTTTTGTGTCAGGAATCAACCTGAATTTATGAGGTTAACTCTTGAAAACAAAGTCAATATGTTGCGTTGATTAATTTTAGAGAAATGTGAATCTAAACTATTCTAACCACACACATATAAAAAATATTTTCATTCAAAAATTAATCAGATATAATTTTGGCTCCACACATTCCACGCACTCGTCATTAATAAATTGCGCACACAAAGCTCGACAAATTCTTTTTGTAGTACCGTCAAAATTTTATTTATACGTTTTTAAATATGCCACAATAAAGAAATAAATTTTCATAAAATCACTATTTTATTAATAAAATTTACGAGCCACCGTCGCCTCAATAGCGCCCATTAATTACTAAACATAAATATAATAAATATTTATGAAAGAAAGAAGAGTTGTGTTTAACAAATTACATTACCGAACACAAATGTGTTTGTCCAAATTTGTATAATATTTTATTACCGGCATCAGCAACATTATATATTTAAGCGTGCAACAACAATAACAACATAAAGAGGTAAACATAAATTACCAGCGCTAATGGCATTCACCAACCAAATCCGGTTAGAATAAATCAAAAATAACCAAAAGTTTGCCTCATATTACGATCAAATTAACACATTTTTAAAGGCTGCAGAGCGCGATTCGCTCGGCCGCAACGAAATTAAACAATGGGCCGAAATTCAATGAATTCGTTGAATTCATGATTAGCTGATTTACTTTAGCATAAAATATTCATAAATAACTTGTCCAACAGACTTTGAGCTTATTTAGTAATTATGCAAAACGCTGGCAAATGGCTACATCAACACTTGGCGAGATAAGCAAATCAATGAGCGAGTGAGTGAGAGTGTGAGGGCAGTCAGGGATTGTCAAGCTTTTCTTCCTTTTGAAATAAGTAGAAATATTGGATCTATATTCGTGCGATTTGTCAAGAGATGGTGTAACTTGATTGATATTCCATTGTGCCAATACTCCGAACATGCGCTGGAAAGCTATTGCCTTCTGAGTCTTTATCAGTTTAGTCTTTCATTTGAACCGTAAGCAAAAGTAAATTTTTCACTCATGTTAAAAATGTTGTTTTAATGCTACAAGAAAAGTTGCTTTTTCGTTGGATTAAGGCAAGTGAGGAAAAATGTATGCATTACAACAACATTAAACGCAAAAAACCATTTGTGAAACCTGAAAAACAGATGAAATCATTAATGTGTAACGCTACCGACAACATGTTATCGAATTGAAAGAATCGATCATCGAAATACACCCGAATTCGATACTAGACTGGAGGCAATAATTTTCCATTCTGTGAAACACCGCTCGGCCTCATTGCCAACGGGAAGTTTTGCTTCACCAATTTTATCGCCCAGACCTTAGCCCTTCCGACTACCATGTATTCCGGTCGATACATACAGAACACACTTATTGCAATAACCTATGGATAGGTTACCAAAAAATTTGCTTGATTTATACTTGTCCGCCAAGCTGTCGTAGCTGTTTTGGAGGGAATCCACAAATTGTCATAACTATAGGAAAGTGTTAAAGCTTCAGATGGGCAATATTTGCTCTTATACTTTTAAATAGAAAATATGCGTTTAAATTTTGTAAAAAAAGGAATCAAATATAGTTATGGACTCAATATAATTATATTAGGAATACCATGACTTTTACTGTAATATTGATTTGTTTTTATTAGAGAGACGAACTATATGTAGTTGGTTTTGAAATGTTGCAATGTGTCGTACAGCCCCCTATGTGAAACAGTTTGGGAAGCACTGTTGCTTATAAAATATTACAAAGTAATTCAAATGTGGTTAGCAAACATTCCAACAAACATCGCGGCATATTAATGAAATGCCAGACGAGCTGCGCATTTCTCCAAAAATATCCAACAATTTGGAATTTGCTTGTTCAAATTTAACAGGGTGGTCCAAACGCCACGAAAAACTGTGAAACTGCAGCGGCTTTGTATATAAATAGATATAAAAACACATAAATTACATGAAAATTATCTGGGAGGACAGCGGTAAGCCTCTGGACAGTTATGCTAACGAACTCGATAAATATATTAATATGTATGTGTGTGTGTGCCAACGACTACCCATATGTGCTACATAACCATTAACACGAAATTTGTATGCAAATCAATTAATTTATCTCTGTCTAGGGTAGCCAACAGAGTGTTAATTATAATTACCATTTGCTGTGCCTATATAACGGTTTAGTGTAAACAGCGCGTTGCATTGTTGTTGGAGTCTGAATTTGGTAGCTGGTAATAAATAAAAATAGCTTCGAAATAGATACCCGCAGATAAGAGGAAGGTCAAACTTTATAGGCACACAGCTTCTGCCTATTTATTTCGTCTCTCTTTTCTCTTCTTCTTCTTCTTATATGAAAATACGTTCAAATGAAATCATATAATTTTTGGTTTTAAAATTTTAGCGCACGCGCGAATTCGTGTCTCGGTGCTGCTTCGAGCTGCTGGAACTGGTCCTTTCAACGCGTTAAAGTTTTTGCGCGATTTTATCGCAATTTCTTTTCGCACCTCGCTTCTTTGCTGTTCTTTCGCTATTTTTTTAATAATTTATGCAAATAATGGGATAGCTACATAAACGAGATTTGTTCGAGTCTAAGCATTGCTTTGTTTCGCCGACACATTTTAATTTATTTCGGCAGCGCTTCCCACATAAATTCTCTAGCGACAGTGTTGTTGGCGTTCGCTCTTTATGGTTTGGAGAGTTATTTATAACTATTTTTTGGTGTTTTGCTTTGCTAAGCGGTTCAAGTTCGAGTTTTGGTGGCTAA
Organism: Bactrocera dorsalis; assembly: GCF_023373825.1. Lineage (NCBI taxonomy): Eukaryota > Metazoa > Arthropoda > Insecta > Diptera > Tephritidae > Bactrocera > Bactrocera dorsalis. The sequence continues at coordinate 3,469,947 of NC_064307.1, forward strand.
ACAAACTGGATGGCTCTATTTTTTGTTTAATTGAAAGTTTTTGGTCTTTTTGGGTTTTGTGTTTTCCTAACATTCAACTGGTTTTCTGAATGTAGTAATTCGTGGTTGAAGTTAAAAAAAAAATCGAAAAGACCCATAAAATTTACACGCGCTAATCTCTTCCAGCCTGAAAAATTATGCCCAGTATTCAATGGTCTCACATATGTATATATTAGGGTGGGTTCAAAAAAACAAAAATAATTTTTTCGCTTGGTTTTTTCTTATTATCAGATAGAAGTGTTCGTATCTCGCTTCCAACTACTTGGTAAACATATTTGGTTTTGTGGATCTTGTAGGAAATTGAATGTTCTTCAAAAAAGGTCCATGCTGATTTTCTCGTAAGCCTAACCGTTTAAAAGATATTAGCCGTTAAAAGTTGATCTTTTTAAAGAAAACAATTTTTTCCTCATGGATTTTATAATTTATTCGAAGATTGCACCATTGCCTTAGAAAATTATCCATGTAAAATTTTTTGAAGCTTTTAGCATACAAGCCTTTGGTTCGGATCACTTTCAGTTTGTATGGCAGCTATATGCTATATCAGCGGTTTCGACAAATATCCAGATCCTTGGTGAGATACTTCTGCAAATTTTCGAAGTGATATATCAAAATTTAAAATTCTAGATCGCGTATATAGCATGTAGATAGGCGGACAGACGATTCAACTCGTTTCTCTGATCATTCATGTATGTACATATAAATATTTTTTTATAAGGACTCCAAAGTTTACTTCTGGTTATTACAAGCAGCTTACTACATATATGCTGTTCAGGGTATAAAAACAGTGAAAATGGAGAGTTCTCAAAAGTGGATATGTAAAAGTCTATTTTTACCGCTATATAATTTCAAAGAATGTTTGACATATGAGTGTTGCAGAATTCATCGATCAAATATTTGAATGCTTAGAATATATTTAAGACTCAAGCGCGAATCATTTAGATTTTTGAGTGAAAAATAGTTCAGAACTGCAATTCTCCCTCAAAAATAGAACGGTCCGTACTCAAACCTCAGCCAATAACCAAGATTTCATTATTTTTTTCTAAAGAATTGTCACAAACTATTATGAAATATTGAATCCTATGCAAAGTGAGATGGAAAAACATGAAAAAAAAACAAAAACAAGAAGCCGCAACAAGTCTTCCTTATTCACATTTGCCAAATACTCGAACCGAACGGCTGCTCAATAAAATATTCAGTGGCAACATAACGCTTGCGGCTGCTTGATTTCGGGCTTTCCGCCTCGCTTTTTCGACTGCCTTTTGGTCGTCCGTCGTCGCGACCATGTGTTGACATTAACGGCGTCATTTGCTAAATTAAAAGTATCTGAGCATTGTATCTGCGCGTATCTGATAGCGTCTGGCGGCTGCCTACTCACAGCCACGCTGCGCTTAGCGCGACTGCCGCTGCGGCTGCCACTAATTTACTGATTTATACTTAAATATAAGCACACACAGCCAAACCTATGTGTGCGTGTGTGTGTGTGTGTACAATGTACGCCGTCGTCTAGTGCCGCCAGCTTGCCATTGATTACATTTGGCGCTGCCGTTTGACTTCACAATGTTTGCTTTGGACGCTTAGCGGCGTCGAGCGTGTAATTTGTTGAATGCTTTGAATGGTTTTTAATTTGGAATTATGCACAATAAAAGCAGTAGTTGCATAAAATGTTAACCTGTCGTCTGGCGTCACAGTGGCACAAAGCTGCTCCAGCAGGCAGTAGCTCGCCGCTATTAGCTATGGTAGTTATACAGTTATGGCATGCCAAAGCGGTGACTTGCTGTGACGCTGGCAGTGTCGGCGACGGGGATATTTATGTATGCACATATCCGAATGCAAATCTGCGAGTTTATGGAGCATTCCATACACAATTTTGTTGGATGAAATAAATAATTTGACTCAGGGTAGTTAAGGGGCGTATCGTCAAGTTTTGAAATCCGACGCGTGAAAACTGACATATTCTGAAAGGGCAAAGGGGCTTCTTACAAAGAATTTACTCGGATAATATATTTTTACCTTGAAATATTATAAAAATGTCTCGAAGCAGAACGGTACGATTTCCGGGAGCCTTCTTTTGGACATTTAACAGCTAGTTTTTGATATTGTTGCATCGGTGACCGACTCCGCAATTAGTAAACATGTCTTACCTGATTATCTTATCCTCCAAAGGGGGGAGTTAAGCTATCGCGAAGGATGGAAATTTGGGTCTACGAGAATAGCTTTGAAAATAAAAAGATTTATTTTATGGAATGATGATTCTTATAAAAAATTAAGAGAACAGTATCAGTTATACATACTTACGTATACGAAACCAAGATTGAGATGTTTTCCTTTGGACATTTCTGGGTTCAATCATACAGTCAAGTCAAATTCTGTTAACGAAATGAGTCTTTCAAAATCCGCACGGCTAAAATGTCAAAAAGAGTTCATGCTTGACATGGAAATGTTAGAAAGGGTCATAGAGTCTAAAGAGTAGAGAATTTTTTGGAGACAAAGAACTGAAATTCATTGTATTTTCGGACTGTACTGCTCTTAAAGATTGCTTCAAACCTACGCTGGCCAGTTTTTTCTGTACGTATTGTCGAAGGTCACTTTTTTATATGGTTCCTAGTCAGCAAAAATAACCTTGGAACTCCGTCGTTCACATCACTAAATACTTTTTTGCGAAGAGTACGCAATCTAGTAGTGATTTTCCTTAGGAAGTGGAAGATTAAACGTCGAAGAGTTTCAGGTTGTTTTTCCTATAAACTTGGCCGGGGAGATGATCAAAGGCGGAAAGAATGGAGGAATTTAGTTTTTGTTACTTCAGTTATGATACACTGTGTTTTCTTCGCATAGATTTGAAATATATGAGAGTCCTTTGAAGGAACCTCCTTAGTTTTATACCAGAGCTATTGAAACTGATTTCGACTATTTGGGGCTCACTAAGTCTTGCTACTTTGGACTGAGTGGGCAATTGAAAAGTACAGACCTCTCTCGACGAACAGAGACCAAACTCTATAAGTCACTCATAATTCACGTCCTGCTATATGGTGCAGAGGCATGGACGATGACAACATCTGATTAGCCGACGTTACGAGTTTTGGAGAGAAAGGTTCTGCGGAAGATTTATGGTCCTCTGCGCGTTGTCAGCGGCGAATATCGCATTGGATGGAACGATGAAGTGTATGAGGTATACGTCGATATTGACATAGTTCAGAGCAGAGCAGAGGAAGACCTCCACTTCGTTGGAAAGACCAGGTGGAGAAGGACCTGGCTTCGCTTAGAATTTCCAATTGGCGCTTTGCGAAAAGAAGAAAAGAATGGCGCGCGTAAGCGGTGTCTACGCCAGTAAAGAAGAAGAAGATTTGGGGTCCAGATCCAGGCTGCGCCTCTGCGTCTCAATTGATCACCTAAGAAAGTATAAATTGAATTAAGCTGCCGCCTTTGAAGTGGAACGCCCCAACCCTCTTATTAATTTATTTAATGCGCATTTATTTGAGCATTTGCTATTTATGGCTGCGCTTGCTTGTTGCCGATTGCGGGTGTTGTACCCGCTTCGGCCGTTATTGACGTTCACTGGCGCGACGCTCGGAGCTGGTTTCACGCTGTCACACATTTTATTTGCCAGCCAGCGTCTCGAGATTGGCTAATTAAGTTTGTATGTCTTTTCAAGTCAACTTGTGCTTTTGGCGAGCTGCCTCGGGCTGGCGGCTCCGGCGCTGATTGGCACTTCTTGGCGTTGCCAGACGACAGCGGGTGTAGTTAACGGCTTGGCGACAACTGGCCAAGTGAAAGAGATTTATTTATTATGTAGCTATGTTTTTGCACCACAGCAGAGTGACTGAAAAGTCGAAGTAAAAGAAATAGTTTGAGTGACATATGAGCGACTCGCATTTTATTGAGCATTCGCGGCATAGCTCGGCATATTCGCGGGTATTTATGGATTTTTGCTTCGATGCAAAATATTTCTAATATTTACGGCAAATAGTTTGTTTTATATATTGTGTTGTTGTTGTTTTTTGCACGACTGCAGACTTGCAATGCGCGAGTGTTATGTAATTTATTTATAGCTGCACTGTCTGCGCGCGGCTTGCGGCCCACCGTTTGCTTAACTTTGTTGGCGTCTAAGTATGTGTGTGTGAGTGTGCGTGTGTGTGGTTACACTGTAAACTCCGTGCAATGTAGTTTTCTGTTTTCTATTGTTGTTGCAGTTGCGCACGCGCGTATATTTTAGCTTTGCTTTTTTCTTGTATTGCCCATTGTTGTTATTGTTGTTTGCCTGGCTTTTCGAAACATGCAGCCGCCAAAATATTTGTGGATTTCGCTATTTTGGCATTTTTAAAACTTTTTTTAATTTTTTTTGTTTTTTTTTGTATTTTTCGTTTCTTTTTTTTAGTTTATTTTTATGTTTTGTTGACTTTTGCGCCGCTGCTCCGCTCACTCGCTGCGCGCAAACTTGTTTGAACTGCTTGTTTACCCGCACCGCATCTCGCAGCTTCGCATTGTTGATTTTTTCTCAACACTTTGTTTGCATTTTGCGCTGCTCCTTTGTTGTTGTCTTTTGTTTTTGTGATATTTGCTAGTTTTTTGCGCCTTCGCAAAAATATACTCATAAAATACCATTTTTGGCCATTCGCTTATGAAAGGGAGTTGCGGCGTTTCCACCGCTGTTGTTGTTATTATTATTGCTGTTGTTATGTGTTTGTTTTGTTTTGCTTGCGGCAAAAACTGTTGTGATTTGCTTATATGAGCACGTTGTTGGCTGCAGATTTGTGTTGTTGCTACGCACGCATTGTTGTTTGTGGTGTTTTTTGCTTTTGCTAACTCGATTTTCGTTTGCTATTTCTAAATATAAATTTTTGGGTTTACTTTGCTCGATTTTTTGTTTTTTGTACTGGAGTGAATGCCATACAGGTGGATAATAATATAAAGTATTCTGTGATTACTTTTATTAAAGTGGCCAAAGTTTTGGTACCAAAAAATATTCAACTCAAAAACAAAATATTATCCGTTTTTTTCGTGTTCACCATAGAATGAATGATTTATCAAAAAAAGTGAACATAGGATATCGCCAGCCATATAATTTTTGAGAATAGTTGCCAACTATTGGAAATTATTTTTGTGAAACTGTTTGGAGTTTAATAAGTACTATTATACATATGTATGTATGATATATATGCATATGTATATAAGTATATAAAACTTATAGAATTTTTAAAAAATTGTTCAAACTTATTATTCAATAAACTGTTTAAATGAAGTTCCTGTAAGGATGTTGATGAAAAAAATTACTTTTGAAAAAATAAGAGTTGCCATCTGTAAAAAAAATAAAAAAAATAAAAACAATCTTTAAATTTCTTGCGACTATCATTATTTGGAAAAAAAAATATAGAGTTGCCACCTGTTAAAATTTTTTTTGTATAGCTGAAATTGTTGAAATCTGAAATTGATACCATATATAATGTTGAAATTAATATTATATCTACTTAAATATTTATACAAATAATAGGGTTGCCACCTTTTAAAAATATTTTACTCAAAAAAGTGTCAAAATAAAGTAATCATAAGAACGTTTGCGGCTGAATTATTTTTTCTATATAATATAACATTTATTATTCCATATACTTAAATATCTATACAAAAAAAGTCGCCACCTTGTAAAAGTATCTTCGTTCCGGCAATTTGGATCTTAGCAATGAACTACATCCTGGAAGGACTCTTGAAGCCGATGTGGATGGAAGATAGTCATTAATCTATGAAAATTGTCTGATAACAACTCGAGAGATTGCTGAAAGCTTAAATTTGTTCGACGCAACCGTTCATAAGCACTTGAATCGTCTAGAATTAATTTCGAAGCTTGACATGTGGGTTCCGCATGTTCTACCTTCGTCGCTTTAACAATTGTGATTTACTTATAAAACATCAAGGAAGTGGTCCATTTTTGAAACGCATTGTTACTGGCGACGAAAAGTGGGTTCTTTGAAAGAATGTAAAGCGCAAGAGATCCTTTTAAGAACGGATGAAACAACTCCAACCACTTCGAAAGACGATAGTCACCAAGAATAGGTTGTGTTGTCTGTTAGGTGGGATTTCAAAGAGATCGTTTATTTTTAGCTTTCGCCCGATAAGACCAAATTAATTCTGAAGTGTATTGTTATCAGTTGAACAAATTGAGTATTGTACTCAAACTGAAGAGGCCAGAATTGATAAATAGAAAATGTGTAGTGTTCCAGCAGGATAATGTGAGACCTCATACAAGTTTGATGACTCCCCAAAAGATGTTGCAACTTGAAATGGATGTGATACCGTACCCACTATATCTTTCGGTCTTTTACTTGTTTCGGTTTCTGCAACTTTTTTCTGTGTGGGCGAACATTCACCGCAAATCAGGACATAAAAAACCACTTGGATAAGTTTTTTGCCTGGAAGGATCAACAATTTTGTTTGCATGAAATCAATCTCTTGCCTGAAAGATGGAAAAGGTATTGGATCAAAGTGGACCATATAACACTTTATAAATTTGTGTACGCAATAAAAAATTGTGTTTAAATTGGATTAAAAAAATAAATTACTTAGTGAGCGACTTATTAATTTTTTGGTATCAAATGACAGCTATTTGATGAAATATCGTCAAGTATCACAGTTTATTCTTCATCCTTAGGTACTGACGAAGGGAAAATTAAAAGTCTTGTTTTTAAAAACGAAAATATCATTGATAATTATCTCTCATACTCATTCTCTTTCATATTGCATAAACTGTTTACAATATTTTTAGTGGTGTGTCAGTTCTGTAGAACGGTGTTCACAAGTATTACAAAAATTTGAATATTTTTTAGGAAGGTTATATTTTTATTTCCTACATTCACCTACACCTGAAAAATATTATACAATAAATGCTTTACTCATAAACATAAATATAAACACGCCTTTGATTTGAATACCCAGCGAACAAGTGTCCTTCAGCTAACTTACCGTTTAATTTTTTAATTGTTTAATTCATTCTTTTTTATTTTCAGCCGAGAACGCCTTCAAAAGCGTTGAGAGCGAGACGCATTGTGCGCCGTCTTGGCACTTTGGTTCGAGCACTCGGAACATAACGCGCTCACAAAGCGAACACAACACAATTCTCCAGCTGGCGCATTCTAATTAAGTTAATTGCGTAAAAAGCTAAAAAATCAGCAGTGGCCAAAGTGAAAGCGCGCAATTAAGTAACACAGTGCGAGCCTCGCCGCTACATGCCCGGCCGGGCGCGATATGCCACGTGAATGCCAGCGGAGGGAGGCGATTGTCGGCGCGCCTGTGCGGTGAGTGCAAATAAACGCATCTTTTAGCATTTAATTTGTCATTGTTGTAGTTGTGGCACAAAGCAAATTGCGGCCACCGCGCATACACACCTCCTTGGACGCGGTAAGTGTGCGAGTGAAGCATATTTCTAGGCGTGCAGAAGCAAGTGTGCGGCCTTTGTGCCCTCAAGTACACATTCACGCCGTGTTCCATTTGACTTCTAAGAATTTTTCGCAAATGAGCGACTGGCGAGCGTCCTTTATGTTTGCTTATAGCACTTCCACACATACAGACACATGTATTTATTTGTAAGTGTGGGAGCTTTTAGCTTGTACGAGTGTGTAGGTTATGTAACCTTGTTGCTGTGTTACTAAATATGTCAGTTTCGTCTTTATGGCTTAGGTTATGTTTCCAAGCATTTGTATATGTACATATACATTTATACATATGTACGTGAAATTCTGTGTCTTTGTTGTTGTTACTTTTCTTTCATATATTTTCTGACGCAGAAACGAATTAATATGCTACTTGTGTAGACATATGCGTATTTATGTATGTATGTATGTAAATGTTCATGCATATATGTATGTTTATGCGTATTGATGTATTTATGCAAAAATATCCGAAAAGTGAGCTTATTAGGCTGTGTGAATGATTGCTTTTATATGCGTACTTATGTGCTTATGCAGGCACTTACAGTTTTGTATACTTGCCCGAGTAGCGACTCCTATTGTTTGTGCTTTTGCCGAGTTGGTGCTCAGATGTTGCTGGTTCAAAAGGAAACGTCAAACAAGCGACGGATATTGGTGGGTGCCAACATGATTGAGACATAGTAAAGAAAGTGAGGTGTTTGAAGGAGCTGACAGAACAAATTTTTTGTTTTAGAAAATATTAAAGTATGTATTGGAAATTTCGTTAATATTGTTTAAAGTAGATCTTGATAAAGTTTGATGTTTTTTTTCTAGTAATATTCTCTCCGGCGGAATCCATGGATGTTACCCCACACCTTCTTCCATACAACTTTGTTAATTTTAGTCTTACAATATAAATGCTTATTCGACAATGTCCATTTAACGGACCAGTGCTAAAGCAAATTGACAAAGTAGATCCGACTTCTTAGCGCTCCGATGTGAAAGGACTACGTGTGCCCCGGTTAGCTCATACGCTTTGCACTGTCCATCGTTTCCGCTATGACCATAATAGAGGCGCTCTCTAAAACAAACTACTGTTTCGGTAGTAAAAAGCTGAGAGAAGACTCGCCCTTAAAGTTTCCCCCCACTAGTTTGGACCCATCCTTGAAAAAGTTCACTACACCTCTTTTCAATCGGCTTCTCTCAGGCAACATATCCCTCGTGGGTATGTGAGTGAAGAAACACCAGGAGAAGCAATGAAACTGACGGTTCGGAGAATTTCACCATGAACTTGTTAGGACTCTTTCATATACATAGTTTCTCGGAGCCTTAGAGCAGTTTTTTCAGCAATATGCGCGTAGATTGGCATTAAGTGCTATTGTTGTTGCAGTCCGCAGTGAACTAGAGATGCTAATGTCGCTTTTTGGAGACGTTCAAGCTTTTTAGCGTGTGTAGTGTATTCGAAAAACATTATTTTAAAACCATTCTAGCAGGAATATAAACTTATGAATATTTGTATACACTTTTTACCTAAATTTTCCAAAGTTTTCCGACCACTAATTCGCCAAGTACCTTGTCAGATTCTAACTCTCACTCGAAGCTATTAAAAGTAAAAGGACCCCAAGTACTTTGGGGTAAATAAATTCCGTTATTTTTGACAAAGGTTTGCGCTTGAAGCTTAATATTTTAAATGTAAATATGCAACTCGCATATTTTTCATTTGCTTCCCCTTAACCTAAAAAAATTGAAACCCATTTGCCACCGCTCTCTTCACAGTGTAAGCTGATGTAATTTGAAAAATATGCTTAAAAAATTTGCATGAAAAATTGAGTGACAGAAAGTGAATAAACGCATTTGCTTGTATTTATGTTGTTGCGCGAATGTACAGTTATGTGTATGTAAGTGGAAAACATTGCGGTGAAATCAAAAATTATTCATTTTTCATTTGAAAACGAAAAAAATTATTCGAAAAAATATTTTACCCTCAAAGGACCCAACCCCAGCCCCAACGATGACTTTTCATAATAATGCGCCAAATTCGCATCGTCTCACACACACACACACCCGCGCTAACTGTGCCAGCGCGCACATCATTATCATTCCATTTGCATTTTCAGCAGGCGCCCAGCTTTCGGTAGCAGGCAGCGACAGCTTTGAGGCGATTTCATTTGGCGCGCAATATTTCGTGGCACTTGTCGTTGTTGTTGTTGCTGGCGTTTTTCGTGCGGTTGTTGCGCGTTATTAGCAATGCCATCAACATTGCCGACGTTGTGCAGCGCTAAGCTGACTTTTATGACTACAAAAATGTACACGAATTGTGTTGTTGTTTTTCCCGTTGTTGTTGGCACACTCTTTATTATTCTTGTTGCTATTTAAAATTTAGCGACAAGAACACTTAAATGCTTGTATACATACTGCAAATAAAAAATGTGTATATGTATGTGTGTGTGTGTGGAAAGGCAAACAGCCACCCAGCTTTAGTTCCACAGTCTACCGTAATAAAGGATATAGCAATGAAAATGAACACACACATATACACACCACCACAGGCAAACATAAATTTGTACACTGCCAGGGAATACACAGCAGCAATACACATGCGTCTATCTACAAGTAGCATTCGGCTGCTTATCACGCACCCACACATCTCCGCCCCCACGTGGCCACAGCGAGCACTCGCACTCTCAGCGCCATTGGTGCTCTGCTCTTTGACATGTACAAGCGCTTGGCGGTGTGTGTGTGTGTGTGCGCGGACTACTTTGCATATTTTCTTGCATACCTACAGGCGCTGTGCCACTGGTTTCGCTTGTAATCATACTTTTGCCGCCTCGCAGTCCCACAGCGCCCATTCTCCCCTCAAATTCTGCTTTCTCGCCGTTTCGCTGGCACTTATTTCATCGTGTTGTCCGCCTTTGCCTCATTGTTGTTATTTCCACGTTCAGTTTTTGCCAGCTGCCTCCCTTGCCTCCCACGACGTGCGCTTTATTTGTGTCATACAGCGCGTCGAAATTGTGGGAGTCAAGGATTTTAATGCCGCTATCGCTTATTTTTATTCTTTCCCGTGCTTTTTTCCAACCATTTTTTCTTTTTCAGTTTTCTTTTGCCTTCTCCCTTCGTGTGCTCGTTGTTTGTGTGTATGGTTGTGTGTGTGTTTCGCTTTTTCCTTTCTTTAAAGTTTTTTATTACGGCGCTTATTTGTTGATTTTGTTTGCTCAAGAATTTTTCCTCGCTAAAGTTAATCGATAAAACGTGGCTCCTTGCCACCGCAGTGCTGGTGCTGCACGTGCGTGAGTGTGTGTGTGTGTGTCAAGTATGTTGACTGTGGGTGTGCAAATGTTTTCGCGTCTTATGTTTGCTTTGATGGATTTTTTAAGCAACAATTTAAGTATTGGAATTTAATGCAAATTACCGTATTTTACGTTTAATGAGAAATCTGAAAGAAAAGTATTTTATGCTTTATTTTGAAGGGGGATGCTTTAAGCATGCCGTTTATGGGTGGGTCTAACTGCAGTTTCGAACTTTTTTTAATTTTTGATTTTAATTATTTTTTTATATAAATTTGATTAACGCGTAGCCTAGACTTTTGCGGGGACTTCAGCGTCGTTTATAATGTATTCTTTATCAATATGCTGTTATACTCGTATTAGACGCAATGTTCATAAAAATATAGTAACAGATCTCTATCGTTATCAACGTTAATGTACGTAATAAAATTAATATATTTCAAAGTCAATATTATTATTAATCCAAATATCATTATAAATATCAAATTTTATCTCAATTTAAAAATCTATATCAATCTCAATCAATATCGATCACAACATCAAAATCGAACTATGTCTCAATAGCGATATCGCTATCAATCTTAAACTCAACCTCAATATTAATGTCAACATCAAACTCAAATCAATCTCCACATTGTTCTCAAGCTCAATATTGATCTCGAGCTCCCTTTTAATATTATTTTTAACCTCGAGCCTAGTCTTCATCATGATTCTCAAGGCCAACTTAAACCTCAACATAAAATTCAGACTCGAAACTCAATGTGTTCTCTCTCAATGTCAAACTCACGCTCAATATTACTCTCAAGCGTAATTTCAACCACAATCTCAATATTAACCTCAAGAAGCTCTACTTCTACCTCAACCTCGACCTCATTCTCAAGCTCAAACTGAATATTGATCTCAAGTTAAATATTAATCAATCCATCAATCTCAGTCTCAGCGCACCAAAGAAGGCAATTTCATGTTTAATGATTAATAATTTTATGTCGAAAAATCAGGACGTAGCACAGTGTCGGTAAGTATTGGCCACGAAAGTTTCCGTAGAACCCCTTGTATAAGCTCCTTGAGCTCGGAACATCAAGAACCTTGTGAAACCTATTTTAACAGTGATTAAATGAAAGTTACTCATTTGTCACTAACAACAAAGCATATATTTAGAGAAGAATACTTTCCAAGTACTTTGTTGCACTGTCGCTATAGTTGCCACCTTACCGCACCTGTCAAAAAGTGAACAAATTATGAGAGTGCAAATCGTCTTCCCTAATCAGACTTGTGAACTAACACCGTTACTTATGGCACACACTCCCAACAATTTTCGTTTCATGCATTGCATGGCATAGGAAGGCTGACTTAGAGCCACATATGTAGGTATATTTAGGTATGCATGTGTGTGTGTGCAAGCACTCGTATGGGGTAATTTAGGAACACATACTTACCATTAAATCATAAATACTTACATATACATTTGCATACATTACCTGAAAATCTCCCTTAAATACAAACGGTGCTTTTATGTTGATCTGTGTACGTGCATGCGTGTTTGTATGTGTGTACTCATGCGTGTGGGCTTATGTGTGTTTAAGCGAAATTCAAATGACAACTCGCGAAAGATAGCTGCAGCAGCAGCATATTTTATAACTGTAAACAACAGCAACAACAATAACAACGTTGCTATACAAAAGGTGTACGCATACCTTAGTGCTGTTGCTGGTTGACAACAAACTGAAAAATGACAGCCAGCGACAACAACAAATATAAAATGTTAACAATAGCAACAATAAGGCTGCCGTTAAAGTGTTGGCGCGAGAGCAACACATGCAACATGCCACACAATGCGGCTAAAAAGCAGCAGACAAATAAATGCCATCGGCGACAACAACAATGACAACAATATTAAGCTACACACACATACAGATACACTCCTACTACTTAATGGCACGGTGAAGCGAAGACAACCCTGTTGGAATCCTCTAATATTAGAGACCTAAGCGGATGGCTGTCTTTAGATATAAAAAAGAAAGACTTTTTTGGACCAAAGCTGCACTTGATACATGGGTTTAGCCTGAAAAAGATATACAGATTTATATGCGGTTTAGTTATTTTTGGAGTAATTTTTAAAAAATTAGGACATTTATGTTCAAATCCTTCGACAGATTGTTAAAGTTAAACAAACTTGTTATATGAATGTAAAACAAGTTAAAACGTTATCTTTGATTGCACCGAAGCTTTGATACCATTAACAGGTGCATAAAATATAGTATAAAAGGTCCTAAAAATATGTCTATCATGATTTTGTTCAGTGAGTTCGAACGACAGGTGTAGGCTATATGGATCCGATCAAAACAGAAGACTACAGAGCTTGCTTACATAATAATATCTGCTTAATTTCGTGAAAATACCTTAAGAAATCAAAATGTTTGATCGATAAGTTTGTTTATCAGCTATATCCTATAGTGGTCCGATATCGTCGGAAGAGCAGTTCATAGAGAGAAAGGGACGTGCATCGATATCTCAGAAACTGTGAGACTAATTCACGTATATAGACACGAATAGACAGACGGCCAAAACTAAAACGACTTTAGGCTTTATAGAATCTTCCAAGTTTCCTTCCGGATATTACAAACTTCGTTCCAAACAGAATATGCTCTACCCAGGGCATGAAATAAGAATTTAGAGTAATGTGGACTCAGAAATGAGCGAGTAAATTTATGTACAAAATTTTCTCTATGAAGAAAGCCGTGATCCAAATCAAAGGTAAAACATTTTAAATTGTTTGGGAAAGTTTTTCCTTTGGCGCTACCATATTTTCATATATCTTGGATTCTATAAACAGAAAAAATGTTTTATGGAGTACTAGAGTGCTGTTAAGACGGCAGCTCTTCTCTGGATAAATATTTTGAACGGTTACCGATACGTAGACTCAGCTGTCATCGATATTTTCTTCTTCTTTGATTTAATACTAGATCAAAGGTTTGAAGGAAGCAACTCCTAAGTACTGGATTCACTCAGGCAACTTTAAGTTAAAAAAATCAACAGCAAGCAGGTTCTGATTGCTTATTAATGTTTTGACAAATAGGCCCTATACTACTACTACTTCAGAGGAAAGTAAAACCCAAACATTATTTTCGTTGAATTTCGAAATAATTTAATTTAATTTTGATTTAAATTCAACTAGTTTCAAAGTAATTGCTTGGCGACTAATTCTAATTTAGCCAAAAAGATATGAGTTCCTTATTGAATTTACATATGAAAAGGATAATTTTCTCTGCAGGGCTTGAACATGCTTACTCGCATATGTTTTAAAACCCGAGAGCATATTCACATAAGTACTTAAGGTGTGTATGTCAATGTGTGCATGCATGTGTGTAGGCATGTCACCCGCAAGCGCCCGATAAATTCCAAATGAATTTCATTTACAAACATATTAGCAACATTGTAAACAACATATGGAAATGTTGCCAGTCAAATGGCGGAAGGAGAAAAGCAAAGCTGAGCTGGTGAGCGGGTGTTGCGCGCACAGTGCAAATTTACAACTTTCGAGCGTGTGTGCGAGAGTGAGTGGGAGCAACGCACCGCAGTGTGGTGCTAGAGGGAGAGCGAAGAAGGAAGCAGCAACTGCAATGGCAATGAGAATGCCATGCTTTTGCTGATAATAATAATGCAGTTGCAGAGGGGGCCACGAGGTGTGCGGTATGAGTAAGAGATTGCAGGGTGTGTGTAGGGCGGGCAGAATTGTATATCAGCTAGAAGAGAATTTCGCCATATTAGCGTGTTCAGCTGAGAAGGTGGTCGGGGGCATGCGGGTGGTTAATGAAAATTATTGATGTAAGCCAACAATCTTTGTTGTTATTGTCATGCCATGCTGCTCCTGCTGCTGCAATCATTTCTGTTGTTGCGCTGCATGCTCGCGCGGTGGCGATTATACCACATAAAGCAGACAACAAAAGTGTTAGCAAATAAACAAAAAGCACAAAAACAACACAAACAAAGTCAGCGCACGAGAGTATCATTGAAGTGAGCCAACAAACAACAAAACAAAACACAAATGGTCCATAAATTCAAAAACAACAGCGGCAGCACAACATTGTCGCACATTTGCTCACTCCTCTAACGCCAACCGACAGCGCTCCTTTTCGCTCTCACTCTCACATATTCATTTAAGCACACACATACAAACAAAATACATTCCTAAATGTGTTTTCATAAACCTCTCAGGCGCCCAACTCTTTCCCCGCCCCAACATGACCCGCTTAATTTTCACTCATGCTGCCGTGCCACCCATACCATTCAATCTTCGTGTCCGTATCATTGCTCACTTTGTGTGCGCGCGCCCCTGCTGCCCCTCGGAATGTATGCGCGTGGCTTATTTTAGCCTTTTTGGGGCAAATGAGGCACGAAAACTCCCACTAGCGTCATTTAAATGCACTCACACTCAGCCATATGCAATCAGCATTATTCAAACGCTCTCGCGCGCTCACTCTCTGTCTGCTCACCTTGCTACTGAGCACTAGTGTGATAGCAACGTGGGTTGCCGTTGTTATCTGAAATAACCGGGTTGCCTTTGCGTTTGTTTGGCGTTAATTCTCTGCTGCACACTCTTTCTCTGACACGCTCGCGCTGCCTTACGAGCGCTCATTTCTCGTTCTGCAGGCGCTCATAGTTTAGCCTTCGTTTTATCACACAATTGGATACCTTTAGCAGGAGCTCTCAATTGGCGGCGCCGCTCTGTCAAATTGCACGAATAAATTACTGCGTGCCGCGCCACCCGCTGCCAGCCGCGAGCAGGTGAGTTGATTTTATTTACTTATTTAACAAAGTGAAATAACCAATGTCGCTCGCGCGTGCCTGTGTGTGCGTGTGAAGTTCTGTGAGCGTATTTGTGAGCTGAAAATCAATTTGATGCCACCCAAGCTCCCTTCTCTCACCAACTGCACCGAATTTACGCGAGTAAATTTACAACCACACGCACACCGACTAATGTCTATGCATAGCTGAGGTACTCATAAATATAATGAGCACCCTTAGCGCCCCCTTTATTCACTTGCTTGCGCATTGCTCATTCATTTCATTTCTTCGCATGCTTTAACGCTCGCTGCCGCCACCCGCGTCCGCAACCGCCTTGTTGGCACATGATGTCGGGCGCTGTCGGCGTTCGCATTTATGTCCACAGCGCTGCTGCCTCGGTCAGCGTTCAACGAGGCTGCGCTGTCGACGTCGCTGCTGGCTGCCTACGCGGCCGGTCGCCGTTGGCGCCGTCGTCATCGTTTTGGGGCAACGAACAGCAATGCCATCCATCCGTCGTTCGGTCGACCAGTTTTTTGCCATGAGCAGTCATGACTCGCCAGTTTGTGCGCTCTTTCACACTCAGGCATGCGAGTATGCACACACAACGCAACAACAATGGCAATCAAAACATGGGGGAATGCCACCGTCGGCAATCGCTAGCAGCACAACAAAACAAACGTCGCACTTCGTTGCTTGCAGTCGTAACAAAAAGCCAATTTTGTTACTTAAATGTTTACGCTATGTTTATCTTTTATATTCGGTTTCTTATTAGGTTCTCATCTCTCATCGTTTAAGTATTTGATATGCTTAAATTGCAGCAGGGTTGCCAACACTATGAAAAATTTGAGTATGTATTTTTATAGGTTTTGCTAGAAATTAGGGGGTTTAGTTTAGTTTAGGGGGAATAGTTTGAAGACAAGCAAGATTTACTCGGATTTTTCGATGACAGCTATTATATTTTAATTTTATAAAAGTTAATTAAAGACTTCTCTTTTATAGACCCCACATCCATGAAACGGACAAAGGAAGAATTTCAAATACTGGTTCTAAATAAAAAAAAATTGAGACTTTTTTATACATTCAATAAATTAAGACGCGGACGAGAAACATGGTTGGCATAATTCTCACCAGTTGGCATTTTTGGTGGTTGGGACAGATACAGCCCTCTGTATGTATAATATTTTACGTATCGGGATTGTTAGTGAAAGTGAGTGTTTTCAATAGACTAGTTCGTGCTTCAAATTGAGCGAATATTAGGAATAGATAATAGAAGTGGTAAATGTGAAGCATTTTCTATCATGTTTTTTTTTCAGAGAGCACTAATAATACGGTAAGGTTGAGAGACAAAAATTGGACTCTTATATCATTCGTTTGGAGAAATGCTATGTCAAAAGCTTCCAACACTAAAGAAGTTTCTAAATCCTACGTAAACTGTCTTTAATGTATTTTTTTATTCTAGAAAAATATTTATTTGAATTTCATATCGAATAACGTTTCGTCAATTTTTGAGGTGAAGTGCTTCGAGGAGTTTTTGGGTAACACAAAGAACAAATATCTGTCGAAGTGAGCTCCATCGATTTTTGGAACAACTTTATAAATAACCAATATCGAATGAAATTGAGAAACATTCAGCTTTATTTTTACCATATAATTTTTGAGTCTTACTAAGGATTATTAAGAGCTACATTGCCCTGGAGATCCCATACTTACTTTTTGTTGTATGTGAAGTTCATAATTATATCTTAATATTTTTCGAGTTTTCCTTATTACATTCGAAATGTGGCATTTTAAGCTTTATATAAATATCCTTAATTAATACAGCGCCATCTGGCGAACAATATATGAAAATATAGGCTATAAAGCTATGGAAATTTAAACATTTATATCTAAAAATTAAATAACTGTAATAAAATAGTGATTTTTAGACTAAAATATGTCTTCAGAAAATGAATTAAAAATTCTATAATTTTTTCTGCTTTCAAAATTTCATTGTATATTATTTAATAATATGTTGTACAGTTAAGTGCCAACATTACAAAAGTTGAAAAATTTACAATATTTTCAAGCAAACACACTCGGCAACCCTGCCGTGGTCAACTGCACATATCGAGGTGATAACAAAAAAATTAAAGTCAATTTGAAAATTCAATAAGCGAAATGAGAACGATTTTGATATGTTAATATTAAAACATTGCGGTGTAGAACGAAGTGAGCCGATGAATTTGTCCGAGCCGCACTATCGGCGTGCAAGCGTGTGTTCGCTTGTGTTCGTATGCGTTCGTATAGCCATTAGTACATTCATACGCTCGAGCACAGTGTTGATGGCTGTTGTGGTCGCTGAGCATTCGACCGACCATTGTGTGGCTGAATGGCTGTGACGACCGACTGTCTGTGTACCGACTGCCACGAGTGTGTGTGTGTGGCGCGAGTGTTTTTTGGAGCGCGATGTGTTGGGTATACAAGTGTGATGGATATACAAACAAAAAACAACCAGATGAGGGCAGGGAAGGGGCGCAAGCTGTGGGTGTGTGCGGCGTTGGGTCAAGTACTCATACTTTGGATTAAGCATGACACGAAACAATGGCGAAACAAGCTGTGCGCAAGCAACGCTCAACACACACGCACACATTCAACTCACTTGGGCGCTCGCTCAAAAGCACGAAGCACAATCTCAATGAGCACACATTCGTGCATCTTTACATACTTACTTATGTAAAATTAACAATGCGACAAGTTAGCACACCAACACTTGCCTTTTTGTTTGCCTCTGTATACACAATTGTTTACGCACACACATACATACATACGCACGTAAATGTAAATATGCCCGTGTGTGTGCGACTGTTGGCTTGAGGCACAGCGTGAGTGAGTAGGCTAAGTAATTGGGAGCAAGCAAGGTGGAGCAGGTTTTGACCACTCGGCCGCAGCTAATGTGCGCTCGTGTGTCAAGCCACTGTCGCTATATACACACACAAACACACAACGTAACGAAAAAATTGTAAAAAACAAAACTCATAAATGTAAGTGGAGAGCAACTGTGAGAGCGTAAAATGAATTTGTGGAGCATCGTCTGCCTCGTTCGGGTCGCTCGGCAGCTGCCTGTTTGTTGGCAGCAAATATGTTGTAGGCATTGTTGTTGTTGTTTCTGTACATGAGTGCGTATGTACCCGGTTTGCTGTGTTTGCGCATAACTTGTTGTTGTAATTGTTGCTACCAACCGACAGTAATTGCATCAGCTGTTTGACTTGAATTCCATGGCGCAAGTTGGTCTTTTGTCGTGTTGCGTGTTGTGCGTTTGCGGATGTGTGTGTGTGCGTTTCAGTTTGTGCGTCAGTAAGTGAGCTTTTGACGTTTCGCGGCGCATGCTGACAAACCAAATGACAGAAATATGAGCAAACATACACACAAATGTGCATTTAATGTACTTACACGCGAACCTATTTTATAACTAGGGTGGTCCTTTTTTGTACTTCAGCGGTGGGAGGAAAACCTGAATAAGTTCTCATCTCCAATCTCATCTTCCAGTTCAATATATAAGACTTAACCTTTCCTTTCAGTTGGAAAGAATAGTTTTGATTACGTGGAAATAAGATCACAACTTGGAAATGCCAATCTTATTGGAAACCGAAAAGAGACACTCTTTTTCTACAATGTTCTAAAATGCTTGTTTCAAAATTAATTTGTAGGTCTTACTTACTACGTCTTTCAAAGGTGTATAATGAACTAATACTGACTTAAGATCCTCACAATATCATTTTTTTCTGTTAGTGCAACCGATTGTTGGTCCATCAAATTGAATTATGATGATTCGAGAATAGCCTCCTTCAATAAAAGCGATGCAGATTTAGCCATCGAAAAACCATGCTCATAATAGATATATGCGATATTACGGTACCCTCGAAATGGGTGGTGGTTTCTCTGTGGGCAGTTTCGAACTTCTTGAAGAGACTAATATTTCGAAGAGCTCAGTAGAAATATTCATATTTGTAGGTTTGTATGGATTATGCGCAACATATAGCGTGCTCCAAAAATCATTTTAATAAATTTGAAACGACACGCTCTCCATTAACATCATCTGCATTTCATCTACTTTTAAATATCTAAATTCTATCTTGGTTAGTCTGCAGACGGTTCCGCTTAAACAGATATATCTATCTAGTTCAACACACTTTTCTCATTTATGACTAGGAAAAAAGAACCAAATGTAGTGTATTTGTGGCCTTTTCTTCTTTACTGCCGTAGACGCCGCTTACGCGATTATAACCGAGTTATATTTTTCATTGGGTACGTTTTTTTACGTGGCGGGTCCCTAACCCAGCGCACAACCCTGCGGAGGGGATGCCTTCTCATTTAAGCGAATGTTCTTCGGCTACCCAGACGATACTTGGTCTAGGACCGGAAGTTGTGAGCTGCTGTAAAAGAACCGTTTCTGGCCACTCCCAAGTGAATGGCAATCAGAGAACTTTCCTCACTTGCGTCAACTTCTACACATAACTCCATCTGTGGCTTAGTTTTCCTCAAATATTTTCTATTCCCCAATCATCAAAATTATTCTGTTTTTCATCCCGGCAAAGGGATCATCTCTAATGCAATTATACAAGTACCAGCATGTCATGACATAGTGGGTGGAGTGGGGTGGAACCGATATTAATAAAGTGTAATCGTATATATACTAGGAGATGACAGTGAGAAGCGCCTTCAGTCCACCAAAAGTCTCTACTCAGAAATTTTTTTAGATTTTGTTGTTTACTTACAATTTTTTGTTTTTGTTGTGTTTTTCTCTTTTTATGCATTCCTTTACGCTCCTTCTGAAATTGATTTGTTTTTGTTTCCATTTCCAGAAAGTTTGCGTTTATTTAATTTAATATTAAACACATTTGCACAATGGCAAATTGAGAGCGAAATTAGAAAAAATCTTAGGAAGAGGAGACTAAGCCACGTGTTAGAACGAGAGCAGGAAAATGGTGCAAAATCGTAAAGCAGGACAAGAGTTGGGTGGGGGGCCTAACTGAAGCTGGCGATGGCTTACAAAAGCCACCTTGCGAGAGAGAGAACGAGAGAGCGCACATGCGAATATGAAAATCGACTCATTATTGTAAAGATTGCAAAAAATTGTAGGTGTTAGAGCGAGGCAGACGAATTGCGTCATTAGATGTGCGAAAGAGAAGACAAGAGCGCAAGTAGCTGAGCGAAAAGTCAGTTTCGTAGAGCCGGTGTCGGGTGCATTTTGCCTCTTTGCATGTAAAAATGCTCTGTGTCGGGTGGGTGGGAAGGTGAGCAAGTTTAGCCAAAGCGCCTCACATTTTTTTTCCTTGCTTTAGTGTGTATTGTTGTTGTTGTCGTCGTTTGCTATTAAGCCAAACAAGTTAACAGTCACAAAATTAAAAATAGGAGAGGAAAATACAACAATAAAAGCAAACAATTGCAATGCTGGTAGAATTGAAATACGTTGGCAGCAGCTTCTGCTGTCGTTCTTGCCCTCTCCGCCGCGTCGCCTGCTACCGCCACAATTCTTGGCAGTCATCGGATGCGTTCAAGCTGTTCTATTTGCCTTCGTTACTATTTTTGCCGTGTTTCTCTATCTCTATTCTAAAGCGCTTTTGTTGTTGTTGTGCCGTTGGCGCTATTAAATCTGTTGCTCTGCTCTCTTTTGCAGTTTGGAAAAATTGGTCGCATGCACGAGAATTCGCAGCACATACACACCAGAACCCAAATATACATACATACATACTTATATACATACAGTTATAGGTGGCTGCTGAGTGCGGTGGGGCGAGGCAGACAGATTAAATATTGTCGGTTTGCTTTCATTGCGCATCACTTTGCACATTTCTCTTATTCACACACACACACCCATGCACACAAACAATCATAGCGAGTTACTATTTTCCAACTGTGCGTTGTTGTTGTTGTTCGCTTTTTTATTTTCGCCAATAACTTGACTTGTTTGTTTGTTGTGGCAATCGGCATACACTCGGCTCAGCGCAAGCGGTGGAGCGGCGCTTGCGGTAAAAGGGCGCAAATCGAGAATTGTGGCGCTGTCATGCGACGTTGGCGACCTGAATGAGAATGTTCGAGTTGTTGTTGTTGTTTTCTTCGCCCGTTGGCGCAGCAAAATATTGCTATTTCTTCCATTTGCCATTTGTTATTTGTTGTTGCATTGTAATTGTTTTTGGCTGCTTGTCCATGATACATCTCACTGCCACCGCTGCCGTGGCATTTATTGGTGAGCGTGATGGAGCGTGTGAGCATAAAAACGCTGACCGGTTTTTGCTTCATATCTCCATATGCGTGTGTATTGTTGCCACTTCATTGTTTTTGTTGTTGTTGTGGCATTACTTGTTCGCTTTGCTGTCCTTTGCAGCGCGCCTTATTCTCATTCTGGTGGGTGGTTGGGCGACTCGAGCGCGTCGATGTGCTGGCATTTGTTGTGGTGTTGTTGCTTGGCCAACGTGTCCACATACCTACAAGCTCGTGGATGTGTGTGTGTGTGTGTGTACTTTAACGTTCTTATTTCGGTTGCCAGTTGTGTGCTTGATTTTTATTGCCTTTTCTTCATTCGCTTTGTTTATATTGCCTGTGTACCCACACGTGCAAATGTCTGTATGTATGTGGGCTTGTGCAGAATAGCGCTTATCCTCGAGTGTCACGACTTGTTGGGTCTAACTGTTTAACAAATACTAAATATTTAATTTTTTCGTACAAAACGTTTAATTAAAAAGTCAAAGGAACTCAATTTTCAATTAAACTTTTATAATTATTTCGGTTATACCGTAAAATCTCAGTTGGTTGGATCATGGAGGCTTTGAATTGATTTCGTTGTTTCAGGATAAAATTTCGTTTCTGTTTGATATGGCATTTGGTCTGGAACTCCTTATTTGTAATTATTTTGATTGTGTTAAGTGAATTTCAGAACATCGTTTGACCTTCTGCATGCTCAGCACATTTTGACATAAGTGCGCTATTTGTGTTGGTTACAGTAACTTAAAATATTCATGTTGGCCAAAAAATGAAATTGAATCGCGAACATTTTCTTGGGATAATTTTTTTTTTACAAACTTTCGACGTAAATTAACTCAGTAACAGTGCTTCGATAACTTAGTTCACATTTTGGCGGTGAAGCTCCATCAAGGGCCGGAGTTCATCTATGGTATGATGAATTCAATCGAGCTCGTAGATCACTAAAAGATTAATTTCATGAAGGTCGTCCAAAATCAGTCATATAACCCGCTCTCAAAACTTTTTTCACGTTTTTTCGTAATGATGGTTTCAGAGTTTGTGAAAAAAAAGTTTCTGAAATGGCAGGGCCGATCGATTTGAGACTTTGGTATGATCTTATTGGGTATATTTGTATAGTAAGGATCGTCGGAAAAAGACTTTAATAATAACATTAATAATTATGATTTTTTAAGTCACTGTGAAGTGTAGATCTTTTGTACAAAAACCGACTTGTTTTTGAAAATCCGCCATTGTGTCAAAAATATAAATTTAGACAAATTCTTCGAGCACTCACATATAATTATATTTTTTTCTGGTTTTTGGATTATAAATGATTTTACCGCCTATTTTTTTGGAAATCCTGCTGGAGATCGTCTAGGGCTTCTACTGAATCCGAAAAAATACTCAGTCATTTTCTTTGGTAGTTGGGCTCAAATGAGACTGAAAAGACCAAGTTGTGTGATGAACCGTGGGAAGATAAAAAAACTTCTTTATTCAAGACTCTTGATTTGAATGTTAGTGCGGGCCTAAATATTTCTAAGGCAAACCATTTTTCAGAAATTTTCCTTCAATCTCATTCTAGGTATTTGTTTGAAATGTGTGAAAGCTTCTTCTTAGAGACTTAGAGACGCATCTAAAAATTGTCAGGGTAACATCTAGTCCAAGAAATATTGTGTATGACAATTTTAAGAACACCAGTAACAATAAGAGTGGCAAAAAACAAACAGAAAAACGTTACGATAATCTTCCAAGAATTGTTAAAAAAAATTTCCTACAGGGTTTGTACTAAATTTTGCATGCTTGCTCTCAAAATCGTGCACGCTTGGGTTTTGGCAATGACAAAGTCGACATTATAAGCCGTTACATACAAATATGCATATATGTATAACAACAGCAACTACAACAACAAAAGCACAGAAAGTTGGAACAGCAACGTCAACACCATTTAGCCAGCAACCAACACACTTAGTACACACTAACTGACAAACAAAAAGTATTAATACTAAAGCCGCTGTTGTTGTTGTTGTTGTTGTTGTTGTTGTCGGCTGAGCCGGTTTATGGCGATAGCGCGAAAGCGTGAAAGCGATATGCCACAAACATGTTGATAGCAACAATAATAAGAGCAAACTAAGTGCCAATACAAAAGAAGAAGAGACGAGAGGCAAGAACAAAATTGAAGCGCGCCAACGTACACTACCACCGCGCAGCCCGCAAATGTGGCAGTAAGAATGAAGAAAAAAATTGTTTACGAAATATTGTTGCAACATGGGCGCGCTCAGTGCATGACATGTGCGCGTATGCCGCTCTGCCAGAGAGCATGGCCTTAAATTGCCGAGTGAAGCCTCCTGTTGACAGCCTGCAATCGAGGTGCTGCCACATGGTACAGGCGCAGCAAACAGAAGGAGCTACGAAAATTACTGCAGCACATTCCATTTGTGGCCAAGTAGCCACCACACATCAACATGTATGCATGCATGTTTGTATGTGTGTGCGATGAGTGGCTGAATGTCCGCTGCTGGCGTGTAACCGGTCAGTTGAGATAACGTGTGTGTATGTGTGTGTGAGTGGCCAGAGTTGGGCTGTTCTCGCTGGGCGACCTAGCAAACCTGTTTGTTTGTTTATGCGCATAATGCAGCAAATAAATGTGAGGCGCAACAACAAAGCGGTTATCAGTGTGCCTACTGGCGGTCTGAGTTTGCGTTGCAGCGTTGCAGCAATGTTCTCAATTTACACAACGTTGCAAGCAGGTGAAATTTCTCCAGCTGAGAATATATGGTAGTTGCAATATATTGTTGTTGTTGCTGGCGCTGCTGCTCCTGCTGAGTTGTTGACCGCCAAAAAATGTGCTGAATATGAATGTGCACATACATACAAACACTTGTGTGCTTGTGTGACTATTCGGAGGCAAAAATATGTTGATTCTGTTATGCATCCCTGAATTTAAATATATGTAAGTGGATTTTACAAGCTAATTTTCGTGTTTAAAATAATTGTAAGCGCTTTTTTAATTAAAGTTGATACCTTTATAAGTCAAAATAATGCAAATAAACAATATTTTGAAGCTAAAAATTTCGAATTTATTTTGATTTAGTAAGCGACTTGGGTAAAATCGAAACCTTTGCTAATTTTCCACTATGCGCCTAAATATAGGCAACGATTTTTGAATTATGTGGCTTAGCTTAAAATAAAATCACCACATTTGGTAGAAATAACGGTTTGTATAAATAGAACCAATTCTCACACTCTAGAATTGAAATATTTCCACTTAGAATTGCTCTCTTTTTTCTATATCTGCGCTTTTGTGCTAATGTCCTCCTAATGTTGACCTGAAAAAACATTTTTTTTTAATAAATGATATATTTTGCATCACAAAGTACTAAATTTATCACATCTTCTTCGCTATTTTGTGTCAGCCTCTATTGCTGCTTCTTCCATTTTCAGTCAATTAACTGACAATTGCATTATGTTGAAATGATGACGAGGTCATGAACTCCAAACATAAACTTACATAAATTTATATACAATTTATAGGAATTTCAAATCACTTGAAATTACAATAATATTTTTTAATATTTTATTAAGCTGTATTAAAGGTGATTGTGGACATCCGTCTACAACCAGCGGACATAGTGAAATATTAAATCTATGGCTCATTTTGGATAGGAAACTTTCTTGGAAGCCGAATATCGAAGAGAAAGCAAAAAAGGCATGGATTGTCTTATACTGCTGTAGAGGAGACCATTGGCAAAAGGTGGAGTCTCTCACCGAAAGAGGTCCTCTGGCTCTACGACACCATAGTGAAACCCATTATGTTCTATGGTGTCTTTATGTGGTGGAGGGCCTTAGAAAAGACCAAACAGGCAAAGAAACTCGAAAGCGTTCAGAGGGTGGCGCTCATCAGGATGTGCGGTGCATTAAGGTGCACCATGGCTTTCAACACCATCCTGAACATATTTCCCGTGGACATTGCCGGAAGGAGGATAGATGCGAAAGCGGATTAGACTCAGAGAGTCTGGGGTCCTAAAAGAACAGGGGTCTGAACACTCGGAAATTCTCACTATCAACACACCGGCGAGGGAGTTGTAGGTAGGAAGGAGACGTTGGAGGTGAGGGGCAGTGAGCTTCTTCACGGAAGGTTCAAAGCTTGGGGGAAAGGTTGTTTGAGGGATATACTGTCGAGAGCTCACAATCAACTACAGTTTCAGACTTCCTGAGTATTGCAGGATCTTTCAGGCCGAGGTAGCAGCAGATTTGCTGTCCCGGAGTACAGACTCCTTCAGAGATGCGACCATCCATTGAGATAGCAGAGCGGCGATACTAGTCTTGAACTTATTTTATAGTGCGTTCAGGGCTGGTGGAAGACTGCCTAACCTCGCTATCAATAGCATCGAATCCATTGGAGATAAGACTGGTATGGGTGCCAGGCCACAGCGGAATCGCAGCAAACTTTAAAGCTGTAGCCCTAGTAGTAGGACTTTTAACGAGCCATTTCCCTATTAGTGTCCGTGTAATGAGGCTGGGAATCCTACCGGACGTTGCCTGCCGAAGCTGTATGGAAGAAGATGAGGTGGAAAGAACTCAACACTTCCTTCTTGACTGTTCCGCGTTTGGGCGGTTGATATACAACCGACTATTCAAATTTTTTGAACTTCGCACTAAAAATTCGCTGGCTCGAAACCAGTCCTTTAGACAAAGTAGTTCCGAATGACCCGCAGAACATTTACCTCATACGCAGTTTTAAAGAAATAAAATCGACCGCTCTATTGTATGTGCCTAGGTAAGTATAATATATACATACATATATATATATATTAATAGCATAAGCTCAAATTTATTTTACGTCGTCGCTATCACATTCACTCAACAGCATTTCTTCGTCTTAATTTGCGAGCTTCAACTGCCGATTCTTTGATGTTTTTGTTGTTGTTGCTGTTGCGCTGTTGTTTTCAGCCACTTTTAATGCAATCGCAATGTAAAATCGATGTTAGCCTCTTAAATTAGATAAATTGCAGTTGTTGCTATTGTTATTGTTATTGCTATTGCTATTGCTATTGTTGTTGCTCATTTTTCGCCAAGCCACTCATTTTGTGATTGTTAGCCGAAGCTGTTAGATGTTGCTTGTTGCCGCTTTCTGCATGTAATAAAATCGTTTGCCTCTTATTGTTGTAGTTGTTGTTGCAGCGGCTGCCATCACTCCGGTCGCTAATGTGGCGACGGCGACGGCGACTATCGCCTGTGGTCGGTTATTTGTGTGGTGTACCCATTGCGGTGAACTGGTAAACACCACTTGGTGACTTGTACCGTACACTTTGTAGCTTACCGTCGTCGTCGTCTTTGCACTCTAACTGTTATTGCTATTGTTTTTGGGGTTTTCAGTTTATTTCTGTGTGCTTGACTTTGTTTTTGCTTGAACAATCGCTTTTGGCATTATTAAAGCTTTGATTTTAACGCACACACACATATGTACATACACGAGATATACGTACATTTACATGTTTGCTGTTATTGTTGCTGTTTCTGCCTCTGCCTATGTTCCAGTTAACGCGGTGCAATTGATCTCTAGTTTAACTGTTTTTCGCTTGCGTGTGTATGTGTGTGTTTGTGTTTGCGAAAAGAAAGATAGAAAAACAATAACAGTTACTTAAGTACAGACACATACACACTTATGTGTATTTATACTTATGTGTGTGTGTGTTTAATATCGCCTTGGCAAAATCTGCGCTTGCGTTCGTAATCAGGTGAAAGGGGCACACCAACACCAACACCAACATCAACACCAACACCAACACAAACATACACACTCAATTGCAAACTGTTTTCATTATGTGATTGCTATTTGCACATCAGAAGGAGGTTAATTTTATTTATATGCACACACACTCACACACAGAGGCAAGTGGCAAGTGGCATGTGATTAGTGAATATGGCTGTGTTTTTGATTTCATGTGGCGTTTAATTATTGCTCAGATAACGAACACGCCAATTCACATATTTGCAAAGAGCACACAAACACACGCACACTATTTACTATGACATGTGTATGTGCATATGTACATACATATTTACTTGATTGTTGGCTGTTATTTAGGTTAGCTGTCGGCAATTGTCGCTTCAATTTGTGTGTCTTGGCCATTGGCAGAGAGCAGAATTTGACTTGGCTGAGGTGATTATATTTTATTGTTGGTAGATGCAAACATACAGAAGTAGGTGTATATTAGGTGAGAGTAAAGTTTTTATTTTTTGTTTGAAAGTGGGCGTAAAGTGGCCTCTTAAGAGGTTAATTCAGCTAAAATCAAATGGAAACATTGCATTTCGCCATTTTGCACCTTCTCTTATGAGAAGGAGAAAGGAGAAAATACAGCAAATAACCATGTTCCTCTTAACGGTATTATTACAAATTCTTGTTGTTGGCATTTGTAGTATACTTTTAAAGTGTTCAAAAGGGTTTGGGTCTGAGTCCGTCTATAGTGCGTGAGAAGATTATTAAGTACTCTTTATAGAAAAATGTTGAGAATGTATAATGTACCAAAATATATCAATAGGTGGTGTTGAATTTTGGGAGGGTATATGAGTACTAGGGAAATAGAATACTCACTTGTCTTTTGCCTCTTTGATGTAGTACTGTCATCAATAATGTTTTATGGGGTCGTTGGTGGAGGTCGGTTGGAAAACCAACTAAGCAGATGGAGCGTGTTCAAAGAGCGGCCCTCATCGGCATCTGTGATGCACCAAGGACTACCAAGTTATTTTGAAAGTCTCTACTGCTTTGATTATATTAATTATATATTATATTAACTTAGGTGAATATGTCGCAAAACCCTCTCCTGTCGGTCCCTTCTTAACTCACACAACTGCAAGATATTTGTGGTCGGTACGAAGCCATTGTAGAAGATGTGCAGTGAGCTTTTTCACGGATAGAACGAGGCTATGAAAGGGGAGCCAAACGGCTATACTGGCTTTGAGCTCGCCGAATATGCGCTCAGAAGTAGTCAAGGAGTCCATGACCCTATTAGCAATACCTTCAAGCTTCTTCCATATTAGACTCGTATGTGTGTCCGCTCACAGCAGAATCGCTGGAAACTGCTGGCTAGGGAAAGTACCCTCTCTTAATTCCATCTCTTTGAGTTGAGTCGGTTCTTCGATGTATGCTTGCGTTCGAGTGCTGAACTTTTAACTTGTCCGAATACGACATCCTTCTGCCCCAACTGTAAGATCATCCGAACTAATGATTTTTAGTAAAGTCAATCTCGCCACAATTATAGGTTTACATGCGGTGCGGATAAATATTCTGTCTTACACTTCTTTCCAAAGCTGCATGGAGGAAGATGGGGGGGAATGATCTTGTCACTTCCCTCTCTATTGCCCAATTTTTGCCTGACTGGGATTGAAATTTCGGGTAGACATACTACATTGCTGGTATTGATATTAGCCGCCTTAATTAATTTGTGGACTGTAAACGCTTCGACCATCGATGAGGATCTGGGAATACACCTTTCAGGAGTTTATGGGTAACACAAAGACAAATATCTTTCCATTTCCAATCAACCCTGTCTATGATCCAGATGAAGAGTAGATTGTACCTTGGATTAAACGATCGTAGAGATTAGGTCTCCTTTTCGAAGGCAATGAAATTTTGGAAGCCGACGAAACTCTAGTTAAATGTAAATATATAATTTAAAGGGTGTCCCAACATGAACACAAGATTGGATTTAAATATAGTGCCAAAAGTGAGGAAATATTTAAATTTGCCACCATTTGTGCGACAAAGTGTTTACAACTCTTAAAGGAGTTACATTCAAGGTGTCTAGATGTGACCTGTGAGAAGCTTTTAAACCTAACATACCTACCAAATATGTTCAAATCTTGATTTTAATAATAATTTTGGTTCATATATTGAGAGATATTTTTATTTTTACCTTAAAAGGAGTGAATAGAGGCTCATATATTCGATAGGTGGAATAAGTAGGGTTAGGAACAGGAAGAATGCCTTTTTATGGAATATCGTTGAAAAAACCATCCGTAATGTTTCAACGGAGGATGGAGTCATGTGTAGTGGAGGATGGAGTCATGTGTAGAAGTTCACGCAAGTGAGGAAAGTTCTCTGATCGCCATTCACTTGGGAGTGGCCAGAAACGATTCTTTTGCATATGACTCAAGCAGCTCACGACTTCCGGTCTTTGACCAAGTATCCTCTGGGTAGCCTAAGAACATCCGTTTGAAGGCGAGCTAACGTGAGAAGGCGAAACATCCCCTGCATAGGGTTGTGCGCTGGGTTTGGGACCCGCCACGTAAAAAAACACCCCCAGCGAATATTAACAACAAGCCTCGGATGAGTGACCCCCCTTTTGATGACGACCATGGCAAACGAAATAAGGACTACGAATTGAGGGCATGCACCTGGAATGTCCGGTCCCTTAATTGGGAAGGTGCCGCTGCCCAGCTGGTTGATGTCCTCGTGAAAATAAAGGCTGACATCACCGCCGTCCAAGAAATGCGATGGACGGGACAAGGACAGAGACGAGTAGGTCCTTGTGACATTTACTACAGTGGCCATATAAAGGAGCGCAAGTTTGGTGTTGGATTCGTGGTGGGAGAGAGACTCCGTCGCCGAGTACTACACTGCGGTGAATGAACGTCTAGCCACAATCCGCATCAAAGCGAGGTTCTTCAACATATCGCTGATTTGCGCCCACGCCCCGACGGAAGAGAAGGACGATGTGACCAAAGATGCCTTTTATGAGTGCTTGGAGCGCACTTATGAGAGATGCCCCGCCACGATGTCAAAATCGTGCTTGGCGACTTTAACGCCAGGGTGGGCAAAGAAGGTATCTTTGGCACTACGGTCGGTAAATTCAGCCTCCACGACGAAACATCCCCAAATGGGTTGAGGCTGATCGACTTCGCCGGGGCCCGAAATATGGTTATCTGTAGTACTAGATTCCAGCATAAGAAGATACATCAAGCTACCTGGCTGTCTCCGGATCGAAAAACCACCAACCAGATCGATCATGTTGTGATAGACGGAAGACACGTCTCCAGTGTTTTAGATGTGCGTGCGCTCCGAGGTCCTAACATCGACTCGGACCACTATATTGTTGCAGCCAAAATTCGCACCCGCCTCTGTGCAGCAAAAAACGCACGCCAACAAACACAAGGAAGGTTCGACGTCGAGAAGCTGCAATCACAACAGACAGCCGAACGTTTTTCTACTCGGCTTGCACTCCTGCTCTCTGAGAGCACTCATCAACAATTCGGTATAAGGGAACTGTGGGACGGCATTTCAAACTCCTTACGTACAGCTGCAACCGAAACCATTGGTTTTCGGAAAGTGCAAAAGAACAGCTGGTACGACGAGGAGTGCCGTGTCGCAGCGGAGAGAAAACAGGCTGCCTACCTCGCAACGTTACGATCGACTACAACACGTGCGGGATGGGATAGATACCGAGAGTTGAAGAGGGAAGCGAGACGCATTTGCAGACAGAAGAAGAAAGAGGCCGAAATGCGTGAGTATGAACAGCTCGATAAGCTGGCCGACAGGGGTAATGCTCGAAATTCTACGAAAAGATGCGGCGGCTTACAGAAGGTTTCAAGACCGGAGCATACTCTTGTAGAACCCCCAAAGGTGATCTAGTTACCGATGCCCAGAGCATACTTAAATTATGGAGGGAACACTTCTCTAGCCTGCTGAATGGCAGTGAAAGCACAACACCGGGAGAAGGCGAACCCGATTCCCCAATCGATGACGATGGAGCAGACGTTCCATTACCCGACCATGAAGAAGTTCGAATAGCAATCACCCGCCTGAAGAACAACAAAGCGGCAGGGGCCGATGGATTGCCGGCCGAGCTATTCAAACACGGCGGCGAAGAACTGATAAGGAGCATGCATCAGCTTCTTTGTAAAATATGGTCGGACGAAAGCATGCCCAACGACTGGAATTTAAGTGTGCTATGCCCAATCCATAAAAAAGGAGACCCCACAATCTGCGCCAACTACCGTGGGATTAGCCTCCTCAACATCGCATATAAGGTTCTATCGAGCGTATTGTGTGAAAGATTAAAGCCCACCGTCAACGAACTGATTGGACCTTATCAGTGTGGCTTTAGACCTGGCAAATCAACAACTGACCAGATATTCACCATGCGCCAAATCTTGGAAAAGACCCGTGAAAGGAGAATCGACACACACCACCTCTTCGTCGATTTCAAAGCTGCTTTCGACAGCACGAAAAGGGGCTGCCTTTATGCCGCGATGTCTGAATTTGGTATCCCCGCAAAACTGATACGGCTGTGTAAACTGACGTTGAGCGGCACCAGAAGCTCCGTCAGAATCGGGATGAACCTCTCCGAGCCGTTCGATACCAAACGAGGTTTCAGACAAGGCGACTCCCTATCGTGCGACTTTTTCAATCTGCTGCTGGAGAAAATAGTTCGAGCTGCAGAACTTAATCGAGCGGGTACAATCTTCTATAAGAGTGTACAGCTGCTGGCGTATGCCGATGATATTGATATCATCGGCCTCAACACCCGCGCCGTTAGTTCTGCTTTCTCCAGACTGGACAAGGAAGCAAAACGAATGGGTCTGGCAGTGAACGAGGGCAAGACGAAATATCTCCTGTCATCAAACAAACAGTCGTCGCACTCGCGACTTGGCACTCACGTCACTGTTGACAGTCATAACTTTGAAGTTGTAGATAATTTCGTCTATCTTGGAACCAGCGTAAACACCACCAACAATGTCAGCCTAGAAATCCAACGCAGGATAACTCTTGCCAACAGGTGCTACTTCGGACTGAGTAGGCAATTGAGAAGCAAAGTCCTCTCTCGACAGACAAAAACCAAACTCTATAAGTCTCTCATAATCCCCGTCCTGCTATATGGTGCAGAGGCTTGGACGATGTCAACAGCGGATGAGTCGACGTTGCGAGTTTTCGAGAGAAAAATTCTGCGAAAGATTTATGGTCCTTTGCGCGTTGGCCACGGCGAATATCGCATTCGATGGAACGATGAGCTGTACGAGATATACGACGACATTGACATAGTTCAGCGAATTAAAAGACAGCGGCTACGCTGGCTAGGTCATGTTGTCCGGATGGATGAAAACACTCCAGCTCTGAAAGTATTCGACGCAGTACCCGCCGGGGGAAGCAGAGGAAGAGGAAGACCTCCACTCCGTTGGAAGGACCAAGTGGAGAAGGACCTGGCTTCGCTTGGAATATCCAATTGGCGCCACGTAGCGAAAAGAAGAAACGACTGGCGCGCGGTTGTTAACTCGGCTATAATCGCGTAAGCGGTGTCTACGCCAATTAAGAAGAATGTTTCAACCTAATGACCGAGTGGATACTAAACAAATTGCTTGTGGCACCCGTCCCGCTTGCAACTACCAACAACAAATACTGCTCGACACATACATACGCAGCTAGAAACAATCAAAACTGCAAGTCGCAAACTGGAACACGAAGTGGATCGTGAGATGATAAGCGACCGAAGAGGACACGCGTTTCATACGCATGCGTTCGTCGTTAAATGCTTGAAGTAATGCTGAGAAGCAACAAATTAACAAATATTTTGCAGACTATTTCAAGTTGTCTGTCAATTTTAATCAATATTGACAGCGCGCACATTTTCATGTCAAAGTGAGGTTATGTGCATGTAAATGCCAGATATTTAAACGCAGCGTGCGCGAGCTTCAATGCGAAGCTTAAATTGCCGAAACGACTCGAAATCGGCCGCTGAGCGACGAGCTAATGGCGAAGTCGGCGAAAGAAGTGCGCACACGAGTGCCAATTCAAAGCAATAAGTGCTAAATTAAATTACGAAATAAAATTTTTGCGTAGAACAAGCAGCGGCCGGTCTGGATGCACTTGTAACGAGCAGCGCCGAGCAAATTAGCATGAATGCGAGCAAAGTTGGCAACACGAAATTGCGCGCAACGGTGAATCGCGCTGAGCATGGCAACGGTGCTGTTTATTAATTGAGCAGACGACAAGAAATACCTGTTACTAATTGAACGGCAGACATGCCATGCCACAGCAACAACAACAACAGCAGCAAAATGCGACAAGTTAAAAAATTTTCAAGAGCACATGCCGCAAAGCAACAAACGGCAGCTGGCATTTTTCGCTGCTGCTCAGACACGCTATCAGCTGTTCGCTGTGCGCTCACCGCAAACACCCGTCCACACACATACACACACATATGGTGATATGAAGAAATTTACATGCGAATCGCGTGTCGCGCCGCACAGCTGCTAATAGCCACCGCAAGTTATTATCATTGTTATTAAGCGCTTAAGCGCGCTTTTGTGTGTGAGTGTTTGTGTGTGTGTGCGTGAGTTTTAAGCTTGCTTGCAGGTTTACGCCAACGGTTTAACAAAGTGTCAAATTGGTCTAATTGCTGATAAAGGTATACACGGCGGCTGCGCATGCGCAAAACTGACAATGTTTTTTACAGTTACGCTTTTATCACCTTGCAATTGTTGCACTGTTTTATTGTGCCACAAACTCGTGATGAAGATTTTTATGTTTTGCGATCAAGTGCTTCGAAGTTTTTTAGGCAACTCTGTACTCAATTTAGTCATTTGTTATGTATACTATTCTGAATGAAATAATTTTACAGTTATAACAAAGCTATCAAATGAAAAAAGTATGAATTACTCATATTTTATTAAGAAGTAGCGAGTTTATTTCAATGAATTCATTTAATCTTTGACTTCTATAATGCCAGTATTTATTTGGAGTGTTTAATGATAAACCCTAAATTTATGAAAGTTGAGTTTTTAATGCAACGTTAAAGTCTACACAGCAGACGAAAGCATAATGCTTATGAACTCCACGCTAACTGTAACTACTTTGTTTTCTCTGTGTCAAATTTAATGACTGCCAAACCGATGAAAATTGGCAACAAGGTGAAAAAAGCCAAATATGTGATCGCTATTCTAATTGTCCTAAAATGTTGCTACAGCTAATAGTTAGCGCTAGTTGCCAATAAAACCTTCATATCAATGTATTTCAAGCAAATGTCTTTGAAATTATATAATTATCATTTAGTGTCATTTAATTTGAAATATTGACGTTCGCTCATTAGAATTAAAAAAATTGATTTTTTTGGAGGAAATTCTTTTGAAAAGCTTTTTCTGTCCATATGATTCTAGGGTGAAAATATACATTGATTTTCGAAATGCTTTTTCTGTCCATATGAGCATAGAGCGTTTATTAAAATATATATTGATTGATGAGCCTGTCGCTCTTTTTGTTATTAAAAGCTAGGCTTCAATTAACTTCAAACAGTGAATTCCACACCACTTATTTTTTCAATGCCAATATTTGCATGTCACATGTAAATCAGGTGTGTCAACTAAAAAAACTTATTGATTGTCAGGTTAGGCTAGCTTAAGAAGTCAATATAAGAAGGACCTCACTTGATGAGCTTAGAATGCCTGTCCGTTGTGATACCTATAAATTCTAAAATAGTGGATCATAAGACCCTTACAGATCAACAAAGCACTTTGTAATTTGTAACATTAGTTTCGACTATGCGTTCCATCTCACTCGACTAGGCTTTCCATCTCACTCTGCTTCATCCATCCTTGACAATTATAGTCCTACAAGATTTTAGCCCTTACCGCTTGAATGCCTGTTATACAGTGTCCAGTAGAAGCTGCTGATTGTCATTGAAATTTATTTATTTTAATATCAAAGACAAACTGAACAATCAGAAAAAATGGCTTGTAGGGAAAGCTTTCCCATTTGACAAGATTTCTTCACGAAATTTGACATAGGTTCTTCGCCAAGGCTGCCCTACAATCTCCGATCAAACTCTTCAGATAGGCCACTTTACCATATATGAAACTGTCATTCAAACTGACCGATCAAAATAAAGATAAAAAACTGCTATAAAACTGCACCTGTGAAGGTTATTATAGCTTCGGTGAAGTCAAAGTTAATATATTTTCCTGTCGTATATAATTTTCTGCTTAGTTCGTGACTTGCCAACATTTAAATTAATCAAAGCGTCTCGTAAATTAGCTTGCCTGGCTGAGATATATCTTCACATATTTCATTTTTGTTTTTAATAAATAAAAGTATTTGATTACATTTATATACTACAAAACACACTCGTATGATTCTGTCTTCGCTTATTTATTTAACTTATTTTATTTTACTCATTGCATTCTAAAAAATGAAGTTCATTTTTACAATTTTGCTTTTCTCAATGACGAATTTTTATAATTTTTTTAAATTTTTTATTATTTTTTAATTTTCATTATTATTATTAATTTAAATTTTTTTTAATTATTTTTATTTTTAACAATTAATTTTTTAATTATTTAAATTTTTATTCAAGCCTTTATCAAAAATATTTTTTTTTTTTTGCAATTTTTTTATTATTTTTTTTAATTTATTTCAATTTTTTTGTGACCTTTTATTCATTTCCAAGTTTTTTGTGAACGTTTCAGCACTCGCTCAATTCATTAATCTTCGAAACAAATTTCGTTTGTCTCATTAAATGTTTGTTTGTTTTTAAATGTTTCACTCCCATTTGTATATTTATTATTTTTGCCTTATTCGTTTAGCGTCCGTTGCCATTTAATGCATTTTTAAATATTTTCTCAGTTTATAAATAATTGTGTTTTGCCAGTTTGCCACCTCTGCTACGTAAATGACATTCGTGCGCTTCAGTCGTCTATAATTAACTTTTAGTATTAATTATCATTTTTGCTGCTCAAATTTTTTAATAACTCAATTTAAACGACCTCAAAGTAATTATTGTTTATTTGCCCGTTTTTTCTACTAACTTCGTCAGCATGCCATGCTTTATTTGATTTGAGGGCAGCGGTTCACAAACTTTTTGACTTGGACAGTGAGTGGATAGTATTTTTTTTTATTAAATAGTTTTGTAAAGGATTGCCGTTGGCTTAAAATTAAAAAGAAATATAAAAATTATAATCATTTAAGGTATCGAAATGTGCTAATGACGATAGTATTAAAAAATTAAAAAAAAAAACGGAGCTTGAAAATCATCCTGTTAACTTCAGCATCTCTTGGATTAACTAAACACATTTTGGTTAATATTTTGGGTATAAAGCATCTCATTGATAGTCTCGTACCAAAAGACCTGTATTTTTGAACTAACTGAGGACCCTGCATTTATCAAATTCATCATTACTGGATGTGGGAACTGTCGAAACTGTACAATAATATATCGAGTAGCGCTGCAAAGATGGATCGAACCCAAAACGGTCAAATGTCAACGCGACGCTCATCGTTTTCTTTGATTACCGTGGGCTGGTTCTCCTTGAATACGTTCCACGGCAGCAATTAGCAATACGTCGGCCAAAATGTTCACAAATTGTGTACCTCGATAACACGCCGATACATTCTAGCATGGCTGTGACTGAGTTTTTGTGCCGAGAGTCTTTTGGAGGTATTGAAAGTCATGCGCTGAAGGCACTGAAGGCTAACACAGCGTAACACATGTATGAAAAATAGGATTAACTGTTGACAGGTATATTTTTTGACAGTCCGGGTCAAATTTGATCAGATGTCAAACTACAATTACCGCGGTAGCAGTAACATATTCTCACATAAATATTGACATAAACATATACAAAATGCTTATTAATTAATTTTGATATTTTTTTGCCGCGCTCAACGCACATTTAACTTTTGCTCTACGTTTTGCATCAATTTTCTTTCATTTATGCACCTTAATTTACGCCCATTTTCAATTGGCCCGCAAAAGGTACGTAAAATGCAAACATACATACATACCTCCTTACACATTATTTGTATAGCAAGCTGACCGAAACTGCTTTGACGCTCGCACATACATACATATTGCCATCAACAACCTGCCACCATAATTGCAAACTTATGTATATGTATATATGTATGTATAGACAGTATAGACATACATATATATACTCGTATAAAGTCAGGTGTATATAAACGTGCGTCCTTTTCATGCTTCTTGCTTTCGTTTCACTGCTTACGCGTTTGTAAAATTAATTTTAATAATTTATGAATTTAGTGTGTTTGTGTTGCCACATTTATGCTGCCGTTTCGTCGTTTCGCCTTGCCACTGTGTTGAACCGAAAAATGTTGCTGCCTTCAACGCGAATTCCGTATATATCTTTTTATTGTTGTTGCTTATGTTTATCTTCAACTATACCATATGCATACATACATATATACAGGTGTGTGTATGTTTTTGTATATTTGTATGCGTATGTATGAGGTTAGCACCTTTAATCATTTCATTTTGCTTGCCACTTTTGTTTGCCATTATCCACCGCGTCTTCTTTGACTTTACAAGTAATTTGCGTTAAATAACAAGAAGCAAAAATGCGCAAAAAATAAAAGTAAAACAAAAGCAGCGATGAAACGGCGAAATAAGAACGCAAAAATGAAGTAAAGTGGCAGTTGGCAGCATAAAATATTTATGTATGCCTTCATTCCTCAATTACGCAGGTTTGTTGCTGTGCGCCACCTCTGCTTCTTCTTCCACCATTTTTTGCTACTTTTATTCTCAGCAATTTTTGTATTATCGTTCTCTTTTTGTTTGCTAAAAGCTCTGCTGCTCTTCACCTTGCGAAAATTGTTGTTAATAAATGTAATTATGTCCTGTGTGCGTGTTCGCTCGTTCTTTTATTACATTTCGGCTTGCTGCGTCCGCATTCGACTTCGTGCGGCGACGCACATTTACAATCACTTTCTTGTTTTTGTTGGCTCAATTTTTTTATTGACTGCCGCTTTGCCGCTTTGTAATAATTTCGAGTTGATAATGAGGCTCCTTTCCGTCCCGTCCGGCCGCTGCCACGGTCATTCCGTCTCCAAACACATACACACACACACTTGTTTATGTGTTGTGCCACACACTTGCTGCCGTGCGGCCTGTAAATAAAGTTAATGACTTCAATTCGCCGCAGTTGTGTGAAGGAAGTGTTGATTATGTCTTTTGCGAGCTTAAATTAAATTATGTATTTTTAATACAGCCGCCTGCCGTCGCCCGCTGGCGCTGCTATTGAACCAATTTTAATTGTGCAGAAAATGGATGATTTCCATTGTGATCGCTTGCTTCGACCCTGTGGAGTGATACAATTGCTAGGCCACAGGAAATGAGTTCGAAACTTCGAAAGCGAAAATTCTTTCGATCAGAAAATTAATACAAATACTCATGTGTAATTGTTGTAATCTGTTGTAGACAATTACCGCTAGATTGTTAGATAAGAACGTAAATAGTTTTAAGATGAGTAATGGATCGACATTAGTATAGATTTTGTAATGTCAGTCCACACCCTGCTAGCGATATTCAAATTCTGTTCGCTTTCCTGATACGAGCAGCTACCCATACTCGCATTGGCTGACAAATTCTTGATGACTTCACCAACAGTGTATAACTATTCTGGTTTCTCGGCGAAAAAGTGCGAAAAGTAATTTTCACAGGCTTCTCTTGATGTCAACTTTACTTCATTAAGGGAGTTCTGCATTGACCGAAACAAATGGTGGTCCGATGGGACAAGGTCAGGGCTTTATGGTGGATGCATCAAAACTTCTCAGCCAAGATCCTCCAGTTTTTACCGAGTCATCAACGATATGTGTGGTCTAGCGTTGTTCAGAAGGAAGACGAAGCCCTTTCTGTTGATCAGAATCAGAATCGTGTAGAATCAATCGTCCGACCAGGCTGGAGCAGCTTATACAAAGAAATTTTCTGAAAAACTATATGAAAAAGTAACTATATATTTAAGTGAATGATTGCCTTGAAACTGAGCTCTTAAATCAAGACTTGGACTAGGATGACATTCAGTGTCTTCAGCGAATTTGGGTTTTTCTGTTTTCGACTCAGTTTTAGAGCGTCATTTGCTAGATTATTTAACAGTTTCGATGTCATATTCAAATTCTCGACTCGTCACCGGTAATCGTTTGATGAATATAGGGTTCTTGCTACGTTTTCAAGTATGTTTGTTGTGACCTTGACACCGTAGTCGGTGGTTCCATTGGAAACACAAAATTTCAAGCAAATTCGTAGTTACTTTTTTCCATGGTAAAAATCGCTAGGCAAACCTTTCTCGCGTTGCAATTATCAATTATTATGGAGCTCATATTCTACAAGAATAATATAATATAAAGAATATAATATAATATTTATAGATTCGGCCCAGTTCGGGTGAAATTTGATCAGATGGTATATTATATGTGTTCTCGAAATGGTTTGAAAAGACGAAGTGGTTCTAGATGGTTATATTTGATTTTTTGTTTTCAGAATGACAGAATGCGTTTACTCTATTACTAGCTTCCTTCAACAGGGTCCAAACATATTTTATTTGTAGCTCAATATGTGTGTCTATTAAAAAAATAAGCTGTGTCCGATCCTATACATCAATCTAAATAATATAAGACATCATTAGTCGTTGCTGAATGCATCAAATTGGTTTCACGAAATCTCACTTTTTGATGTAAATTATACTAATTCGATTTGTTAGCCAAACAAACGCTTTCGGCTTTGTAATACACCCGGCCGCTTTCAAGCACAACAGCCTAACTCAATTACTTATGCTGACAAATTCATTTCGGCGCGACACGCAAAAAAGACACCAAAATGACACGAAAAATAACAAAGAAACAATAAACAATGGAAAGTCAACATTGTTGTACAACTACAAATTGCATTAGCACTCATCAATCATGCGCGCCACAGTCACAGTCACAGCAACAGCAACAGCAACAGCAATAACAACAAATCAACAACACTTCAATCGTAAACAAATCCAATGGCAATCGTCTACAAAAGCCGACAACATAGCCGACGTCCGTCCGGCTGGTCGTACGCAGCGCAGGCAGTTAAGCAGGCGGCCCATCCCCGGTTCCGACAGACATGCGGGCTGACACAGAGTCAGACACATTTACTTGTCAAATTCACTGTGTTTCTTAATCAATTTTGACACTTTCAAATGACACTTAATGCATGCAGCGAAACTCATTATAACTATTAGCGCTCTGAAATGAAGAATGCGAATACAAAGCGAGTGCGTTAAATGAATGAATCGCAGAAGTCTGTCGGGGAACGAGCCAGCCAGCAAGTGATCCAGAGGACGCAAGCGCAAGGCGCAAGCAGGAGGTGTGGCATGCGCTGGTGATTGAAGAGGCTGATCTGCGGAGAGCTCTTGCGTTGAACTGTCAGCACTGACAGCGACTGTCAGTTGCAATGCGCCCTTTTTTGGACGCGTCATTCCTTTGCGTACTTGAGACGCTCACCGAAATACACTTGCCATTGCTATTGTTGTGCATATTTTCACCGCTGCCATGCTGTCTGCTGTTGTTGTTGCTGTCGCTGTGGTAGCTATTGCAATTTATGCTTATCCCCGACGCTAATTTAAATCGGTACTTATGCGTGTACTTAGCCTGATTACGACGCGTCGGTTCCTACTTGCCACACACTCGCGTCGCGTCAAGGCAGCGTGCGGTGTGCAGCGGCGACAGGCACGCAGTCATAATGTTTTCGGTGTTGCCGTTGACAGTTGATTGGTATTTTCGCTGTTGCGGTTGTTGTCGTTCGCCCGACCGTGATTATCCACGCGAAATGGCTTGAAAGCGATGAGTGTTAAGTGTTGCGCTTTTGCGTTGAAAACAATTTATTTTATGATTACTGAAATGACAAGTGCTGTGCCAGCGATAACGAGTGTGGCGCGTAAATGAGCAAAATGCGCGAGCGTGGTGTGAGCAGTTTCCGTCTCAACTCTATGCAAGTGTATGAGTAGAAAGTATAAATTTGTTGTCGTGTTAAAGTGATTTGGTGTTTTGTATTTTTAAAACGGGATTTCGGAGCATGAACTTTGCTTTAGAGATCTGCAATTCCAACAGGATACAGACTTAGCTCCTACCACAGTCGTTCTAGTGAGGTGGTAAGTCAGCAGTCTGTTACCGAGCATTTTGCTGTAGGAACCTTGAGGTGTGGACCCTTTTTGTACGTCTCGAAAGTGTCCAAAAAAATTTCGAGTGGAACCACGGCCAGTTCCCACTTCTTTCGGCATATTTCTAGATAATCCCAAGTTGGTTTCGGTCTCTAGCATGACGCTGATGAAATCGTGAGCGTTTATTGGGTCAACCACGCGGTGCGTTTGTTAAGTCGGCCTCTGTTTCGACATTGTACAGCCGGCTCTTCCTGTCTTCTCAATCTGTGGAGCTACTTTTTGCAATATTCGTCGCCGGATAGAGCAGCTGAGTTACCGACTTCTCCAAAATTAGGGCTTGTCCATGAGTTTAAATCCCTTATGACCCTGTCCGTGATTCTGCCGCGACACTCATCCCATCCCATCTTCATTGCCATGTTGATATCGCATCTTTTTTATGTCTTCGAGTGTGCTCTTGTTATTTTGAGATACTTTCTTTAGCTTCCACAACCTTTTTCTTCCGTATGCTAGAAGTGGTTAACTGGGACTTTACCGCTTATAACTAATATTGCATCATCTGGCACTGTTTGGTAAGCTGATGTGACTCTGACGGCTGCGGTGCTTTTGATAGTTTATGTTACTAAATTCGGAGCTTCACATTAAACACCACCATGAGTTCTCTAGGACAAATAGCTAGAATATAGAAAATCGGTGATTTACTTTTAAAAGTTTTGGATTCTCTTTATCCCGTAGTCGGTCTCTCCGCTGTATGTCACATGGCGGTAAGGCAGGTTTTTCTAGTTAAAATTATCTTTAATCGAAAAACCAAAAAGTTTTATTATGACTATAGATGAATACGGGTAATGATCGAAGGACCAGTCAAAATTTAGTTTTCAAAAACAAATGTTTATCTTTCAAAAGAGTAAATAGCCATTCGTTATTTAACATAGTCATTAATATCTTTATTTTCGTAACTTTATAGGCATATATTAAGTAAATCGGTTGACACAAACTAATTTTCCTTTCACTCACTAACTCATGCCTCATGCCGCATGCCTCTTAGACACACGTAAATATGTATGTACATTCAATCACTCCGGCCCTCGCTACTACTCATCCCACTTGAAGTCAACAAATCAACTGCTCGATAGTAAATCATTATTATCTTACAGCATTGCGCTTGCCATTGTTGTTGCTGTTGTCATTAATATTTTGACAGGGTGCTGAACGCTGAATATTTAACAATAATTGTGTGAATTGGCTCATAAATTACTTTGAATGAGCCAAAATGTCAGAGATTTTTGTGCGTGTGCGCATTCATTTGACGGCAACGAGCAAACAAAAAGCAACAGCAACAACAACAACAGTGATAAAATGCTCGTAGTCAACGAAGCGTGCAACAAGGCGGTTGGAGTGATAAATTTGCGCGAACAACGGTGAATGTGTGCGATCTAAAAAAATTCCTACTCTCTCACACGCAGGCAGCCATAAAAAATTCTCACACACACATATGCACCAATATGTTTATGTTAACCTTTACGTCGGGTGAATGTGTGCGTGTGGGTTAGTGCGTTTATTTGCCACATAATTTTTTAATCACCAACTGATATGCCAGCGAATTATTTTAATGGCTTGTAGATTAGCTTTTGGGCGTGCGAAATGGTCCATTGGACCCCGTCAGCAAGTGTGTGTATATATGCACACTTGTGTGCGTGTATCTGTGGAATTTCGATAATTTTTATTATTCTCCCCTTTCCTCTCTGCCCTTCGTATGTTTATCCCTTCGCTTTGGCGCCTGTTGCGGGCGCTTATTTCATAGAATGTTTGTTTGTATGTGTGTGTGTGTGTGGAGACTAGATGTTGGCTCTCGATAACAGTTTTTAGTTATGTGACATTTTAATATATCGGCTCGTGGGAATAGCACGCTCGCTTGCTCTCAATGGTCTGTGTTGATACTCTTTAATATGCATAAGTATTTAGCATCACTTTTTTAGTATAGCGGATTTCTAAGAGCGTGACTGCTGGCTGCTCATTTTTAATCGCCATTGTCAGCAACGGATTAAAATTAGATTATTAAGCGATTAATGCTGCTAATGTCCCATTTGATTTCATAGAAAAGTAAAAAAAGTTGGCAAATGAAATACATATGTGCTATAGCGGGTACTAATGTGGCAAAGTTTAAGTCAGGTTAAGTTCCATCATTTAATATTATTTCGCAATGATTTATTAAAGAAATAAAATTGTATTATTTTGTGTTGTGACACTTTATTGTTAAATAAGTTAGCTGATATGTTATGTTAGTTTATGTTAGATTAAGTTATGTTAATCGGTTATATCTACATGCCAATTTCAAAATTGGATTCCTTTTGCATGTATATATATCCAATGTACGGATATTGGTGAATATTCTTCGAAAATTCGAAGTTGAATCAAAGGCTTATTCTGTAACACGATTGGCATTAAGGGGCTACATGGTTACAAACAACTATTTTTTAAACTCGGCCATTGCGACGTTATTTCCGGTAAACATTGGCAGGATAACTCCTTACAGGACCATCTAAAGTAAACAAAATACGTGTGTTAGTTAAAACCTTAACTTAGAACTGGGATGAAAAAAATGAAAATTGGAAGGCAGACATTTTTACAAAAAAAAAATTTAAATTCCACTGAAAATTTCCGAACATTGTTTCTTTTTCAAATAATTGTAATTGAAAAAACCCTTCGTCCAAGTCTTTGGGAATTGTATCTCAAAGTTTTCGAGAAATTTTGCCAACCGACTTCGAAAACACAGTTTCGAGAAAAAGATGGTGCACTTAGCTTAGCTAGCCTCGAGCGCACAAGTTCTCGTTCTCAAGGCTGTATCTCCGAAACTTTGAAACTTTTACTCGGATCAACTTGGATTAGGGTAATATTCTGGATGTGTAGTTGAATTTAATACGACAATAAAAAGCACAATTTTTTGAAACCCGTAAACTCATGTAACCCCTTAACTGCCTTGATTAGTGCAAAACTGATATCACGCATTAGATATGCAACACTAAATATTGATCTCTCCTATGTTTGTTTTTCTAACCTCAAATATTTCAAACTCTTCAAATAAATATTATCTGTGTAGATTTT
Organism: Bactrocera dorsalis; assembly: GCF_023373825.1. Lineage (NCBI taxonomy): Eukaryota > Metazoa > Arthropoda > Insecta > Diptera > Tephritidae > Bactrocera > Bactrocera dorsalis. The sequence continues at coordinate 3,514,675 of NC_064307.1, forward strand.
ATTCAAAGCGTGTAATTGTTTAGCAGAGTGTGCATTTTATTAATTCCACATGTAAATATGTATGAAAGCATGTGTCTAATTAACACTTCCTGTTTCACGAGCTAACATACACACATACAACAAATACACAGGCGACCAGCGGCAACACGATTCGACGAGAGCAACTTGCCAACAACGCTTATGATAGCTGCTGCGCTCGCCGACTAATTAGTTAAAAGTGTCTAAATAAAAGGTATTATAAATATATCAATTGGCAAATCCACTATTATATATCTTGTATGTGAGTATGTGTGCATTTGGTGGATTCAGTGGTCATTTATTCACATGATTTAAGTCGGTGCGGGCGCGCAAGGTCATCTATCAAAATCAAATATAAATTTCCTGTTGTTGGCAGCTGTGAAGTGCCAACAACGAAATAGAATGAAAATAAATAATAAATTAAATTTAAAAAAATGTTATATATATATGTATATATAGTGTATACATATGTATATAGCATTTATTTGTTCATAAATATTTGCATGTGTGTTTATATGTAATTTTTTACTAAATATCAGATCAAAAGCAAAAAAAATACCGAAAATAACAACAACAATTCTATGACGCTCAATTAATTGTTGACTTAGCGCAAACGAGTCATACTCCTGATCGCAAATTGAGCAACGAAATATAATTTATTTTTACGAAAATGCGCGAGGCGCTCTTGTCATCGTGCTTGTTGACCGAACAGCAGCAGCGCGACCGGCATCGGCGAATTAGGTAATTCCGTTAGATAAATAAAGAAACACAATGAAATCGAGAAAAAGGTATGCCAGCAGCTATTTATAATTAGGCAGCGGATGATTCGCTTGATCGGCGAGCGCGCCAAAGTGGCCGAGCTTTGCATTTACTTGCCGTTTTTGGTAAGTTGCGGTGGAATTTATTGTTAGCATCAGTATACATATGTACATATGTATGTATGTACATATGTATGCTATGTATGAACAAATATCGCCAATATTTAACCGTGTGTAGAGTAACGCCTCAATTGGTGAAATAATTGTTAAATACTTAAATACTTATATTTGCGCAGGGTTGCCATAGAATAATTGTAAAAATGAAAAAATAAAAAAAAGTAAAAAAAAGTTCAATAATTATATGCAGAAGCGAATTTTGGATTCCTTCTCAAAAATATGTGTTTTGGACCAATGCCTAGGACTGTTAACTAGGCAGTATACTTGAAATTCACAGCCACTTCAACAACAACAATTCAAAGTGAATGATACCAACTGATAAAATTTGGCCAGGTCTGATAAAAAAGTAAGGAAGAAACGGTAGCATCGGTAGCATCGGTTGTACAGAAGCTATAATACCCTTCACAAATACGAAAACTTTCCTTACAAAAACTTAATATCGATCGTTCAGTTCGTATGGCACTATACGCTATAGTGATGCGACCTGAACAATTTTTTCGGATATCACCGATCAATTTGTCTTAAAACTTAAAGAGTTTTGAAAGTTTTCCAAACATTTAAGACGAGTGAAAATCGAAATCGCTACTCGAGATCCGAACGGGCTCGGATTTTTATTCGGCCAAGGACTGTCATCTGGACGGTATACTTGATATTTATTTGCGGACTGTTTTCTGTAGATAAAACAAAGCTAAATCAAGAATTAATTGAGTGTCATAGAATTTTTGTTGTTGTTTTCGTTATCTGCGTCTAAAGTCGATAATATAATTATTTGAAGCTTCCCGTTCGTATGTCAAATATTATCACTTTCGCATTACGAAAATTCCGTTGTACTTTTTTTGTTCTCTTTGGTCAATTCTATATACTATTTAAATATAAAATAGCTTCATAATTACTGGAATGTGTGAATAAATATGTTTTTTCTTTATCCCCAAATTGGTTACCTAACCATATTATGTTATTTTTATCCCATTAGTGTATGCATTGTAATTCCAATAAATTTGCTGCAACTACACACACACGCACACACTTACAGCGACTTATTGTCACACTCAGCGTTGTTATCAATTTAAAATATTTGTTTTTGTTTTTATTCGCCTATAAAGTAGTCGAATTATTAATTAAAACTGTCAGCTGTGCAGTCGAGCTCATTAGCATTACCAACACATAATGCCGTTACTCGTTACTCGCATTTGGCTATGAATATTTAGTCGCGCTTTATACGCGCTTCTACTTTGCCCATATGCCGTGTGTGTGTTGTTGTTGGGTTTATGAAATTTTGTGCTTTACGATTATTTGCCAACAACGGCTGGTGGCAAAACAATGACAGCAATAAACATAAAATGCAATAAAAATTATTTTAAAAAAATGGACAAGCCATAAATAATAGAAAACTTTAAATTTCAGCGGAAAAAATAATTCGCGGGAAATTGCAAATTAGTCGCGTTCCTGCGCAGCTTATTTTGTATTAATTTATTGTATTGATTTTCAATGCAAATTTTTGCGAAAAAACAAAAACAACATAGAATTAAATATGCTCGGATAATAAGCGTAAAAATGCTTCATAATTTCGCTGTAATTTCCAATGAGATCAACCCTACATTCACATACATGACATATGTATGTATATACATACTTTCACATATACATACATCTATACACATATATGTATACACATACATTAATTCGAGTGAATTTGTGAATTTAATGAAAAAGTTTTTTTTTAATTATCGCTGATATTTTGACAAATGCTATTGATTTATTTCAGTGAAATGTGGTGTTCAACATATGTATACTATGTATTAGGGTAGCTCGTAATTGGGCTGGGGGAAATTTATTACTTTTGCAAACAAAGAAAATTATTTTAGTTACTTATTCTATTAATTAAAGCTAAATATCTTTTACAAAAATTATTAAAATCGTTGTATGGCGGTTTTGGCATACCGCGTGAGGATCAAAGCTTAGATTAGCCAACCTCATATATAATATATACTCCTTAACCGTATATATTTCAGACTTTTGGGAATGCATACTTTAATCTGAGCTTTGGCTAGTGTGGTTTCCGCTTAAACCGTCCTACAATATTCAAAAATTATTTCTTGCAGATTTATAATGAACATACTAAAATTTTAAATCGATATCTCAAATAGTTTTTAGTAACAGCTCAATCAGACTATCTTCAAACGCGTTTTTCTGGGAACAGCATTTGTCGAATAAGCTGCGATGGCTACTTGAAGACGAATGATCCGATCACTCTAAATCGTGTTCTGTGCATAATTCTCCATACAATGACCAACCATTTTTTTGACTTCATATAAAGTCAAATTTGGACAGTCCAAGGTTACCAGAATGTTGAGGGGATTTAAATTAAGAAAAACGCCGCCTGTTTGTCAATTTAATGCTCCCACAATTGTAACATACATAGTTACAGTGTTAATTTTTATCGACCTCTGCTTTGACCTTGGTTTTACTGAGCTTATGGTCCGAAAAAAGCAGTTACCACTGTTTTGGATGAATATGGTCTTTCGGTCGTTATGGTTATTTGTAATATGGGTTTTCAGAATAAATAACGCTAAAATAAAGATAAGAGTTTGTCAGTATGTTTTAAAAATTATATCGGACAAGTGGCCGCCCCAATTTTCGATCATCTTTTGCAACTGGGGCCATATGTCAGGAATAACGCACTTAATATTCTCTTTGTAGGCGTCGCAGATAAGCGAATTCACATAAACCACACAAAAGCTAGTCCATCGGTGTCAACTCGCGCTATCTTGGGGACCATGCCACAGATAATAAGATCCCCACAGGCTTCCTAAAATAAGTTGATTATTAGTTGACTGTATGTCTTGTATGAGCCAAAGTTCTTTCACGTGAACATCCTCCAATGCAGGCATGAAAAAATTATAAAATAACCTTACGATCGTCTTCATATTTGAAGAAATATGGACCAATAATTCCCTTTGCACACGGAGCACACAAACCGGTGACTCTTGAAGGACATAGCGGCGTCTTGTGCATTATTATCACTTCAGATGCGGCAATCTTGTTTATTAACACATTAACCTAAAGTTAGCTTCATAATTGAAAAAGGGTTTCTTAAGAAAATCGGTATCGGTGATCATCTCGACTTGGGCCTATTCACCAACCAATATAGCAGAGAAAGTCCGTTCATTATGAAATGGCAAACCAAACTTAGTATAAACTAATAACTATATACTCTGAAAAAAGTATTGCATAACTGAAAACTAGAAATAAACACCCGTTGTAATGCTCTTAGGAGAGTATCATTGAAGCTAACCGATGAAGTGATGAAATCGAATCCTAAATTACTGACCAGGAAGTGTAGTGATCGTTTTGTTCTGCACTTTTTGATCAGCTGAAAGAATCGGTTAAAATCGGATCAATTTTATCCAAGACTACATGAACTAGTGATGTGTGTGAGTTTTTCTTAAATGTTTGAAGTGTTTGTCTAAGTCCGTTCTTACTTAGTGTGCAGATTTCGCAGGATTCAATGAAGGATTCAATGATTCTTTTTCTCTCTATTCCTCTCCTATTTCATATTTGGAGAATCGAATCTTTTAGAACTCAGCCTAAGTTTATAAGCTATTTTTTCATCAAACTATTTATACCTGTTTTAATTTACTTGGCACATACGACGCAGCTATAAATACTTAATTATTTCAACATTTAACTCAAAATATATATATACTAAAAATTATCAAGAAAATGCCACGCAATGTACTCGAAATAGACGCATTCACGTTCTCAAATTAACATAACCTCAAATATTTGCTAAAAATAGCATCAAAATATTGTAGCATTAGCGAAGGAAGCAAATTGAGAACTAGCAGCACTTAAAAATTAAACAAATAAATTTGATTCTTTTCAAACTAAAATAAGAGCGCTTTGTTCTTGTTGTTGCTACGTGGTTTTATTTTCCCTCACAAATCGTAAAGTATTTTGTTTAGCATTATTAATTGTCATTTATTAACAATTTCACAGATTTTTAAAAGTCTTCTCAGCATTGCTGCTCGCCTCCCACAATTTATCTTCGCTACAGATTATTTATAACATCAACATCGCACTCACGCACACACACTCACGCACATTTAAGCAGAAATGTTTTCACTTTTCGAGTTAAAATGAATTGTGTAGTTAGCTGCGTGTTCGAATCGGCCGGTTGCTGCCATATGTCGCGACAGCTGGCGGGGCGCTGAGCTACGCAGCTGCGTGGCGGGCGGGGCGTATGAGTGACGTGGCGCGCAGTTGTCAAATTGGCTATTTCTCGTTATATTTCTCTACTTATAGTTACAGTTAAGTTGCCTTGGCGTGTGCGTTTCCAAATTTTTTGGTTATTCGTCGCCTACCTTGCGTCTCGAACGCGGCCACCTGAGCTGCGACGCCTTGCCAACGACCTCATTTGGTTGTGTTGCTTGATTTATATTTTATTTTTTAATTTTCATTGTATTTATATCTCTTAATAGATTGTTAAGCTAATAAAATCTTTCTTCAGCTGGGACATTTGTGAGAATTATGTCTTTGCGGTGGCGATTTTAAATAAATTTTCCGTCTAAATATTTGCCAGTTGTGGCGCTGAATCTTCAGTGGCGTTATTTATGAGCTCAAATGCGAACTAGTGGAAATTCTTATGAAGATATTTAAGTATGCCTGGTATTTCTTGTAAAAAATCTATTTTTTTAATGATTTTTTTTTTATTGGAAGAGTTTTGAGTGGGTTAAAGAACTGCTAATTATGAAAGACATTTTCAAGCTTTTCCTTTCGGATCGGTTGTCGAGAAGCGATTCAAGCTATCCTTTAAAGTATCATATATGCAAGTGACCGTCTTTTTGTCCTGAAAAGCGTAGAACTCATTATGTGAATTTGACCAAATCTTTTAAAAAGGATGACGAAATTTGAATGAATGTCACGTTTGATGTAAAAATAGTAATTAATAAACCTGTAAACTAGTTTAAATATGTTAGTTCAGATTTCATTAATTATACGAAAGCTTAACAGCGCTGAAGAAAGCTGAAGTGAAAGCTTATGATTTTTCTATGTAACCAATAATTTTGTACTCCTTACTCTTGATTAGGTTTGAATGCTGTGAAGTCTGCGTCTATTTTTTGAAAGTAATAAGATTTTAAAATTAATTGAAGCTTTCGGTTCAAAAATATTGTTTCGGGAAAAAAGTGTACTTTTTATCTGAGATTTGCAAATAAGCAAACTTCGACTTAAAAATTAATTCGCTAAGAGCAAGAAGCTTTTTGCTATAAATAATATAAGCTCCATGACTTATGTATAAAGAAGCTTGGCTGAATGCTAGCAATTTAAATTGACAAACTAGTGAAAAGGTAATGGTATTTTTGTATAAGAAGCGAAAGCTCCTAGTTTGAAGAAAGCTTTTAAGAAAGCTCGTTATAAATTTTGTCTATTTAGATATTCATTGAATTTATATATGAAGAAATCTTACATTTCATATTTTTTTTAAGCTTTTTGCCATGAGTAATAAAAGCTTGTGACTTATGTGTCTGCGTTATAGTAGATAATTTTGAACTATAAAATAATTCGCTAAAAGCTAAGAGCATTCAAGATCGTGAGAGATCATAGCTTTTTAAGATAAGCTTTTGAAGAAAGTGAGAGCTTATAACGTTTTAAAATAAGATTCAAAAGAGTTCTGCGACTTTCATATCAAAAAGCTTGGATGAAAGCCCTCAGTTTATTTTTAAATATTGATGAAATGTAAACGATTTCTTTTGAAAAAAGCGAAAGCTCAAAGCGCTCTTTTTTACCTGGTTTGCCTATTCGTCGAATGTATTGAGAAATTTTAAAATTCATAATTTTTCAGTTGCAATAGTATAGCTCAAAAACAATTGAAGTATTGCACCAAACTCAACACAAGTGACCTAAAACCCACTGAAAATAGCAAAAACAAAAGTTATGAATGAATAATTGTAGCAAACATATAAGTGGATTTGCGCAAGACGACATCTGTATACAAATATGTGTGTATGTATATATCTCTGCGGTCTCAAATGCTCATATCGCACACCCGAAATGTTTGCCAGTAATTATAAGTGTATGACGAATACTTATGCATGAGTGTGTGTATGTGTGTGTGTGTGCGAGTGTGCATAACAAGTGTTCGTGTAAATAAATAAGTAATTGTTTGTGCGATACGCAAAATATTTTTCGGTCAACTTTCGGCTTTGCTCCGCTCTGCTTTGCGCTGCTGTGATGTGCCTGACCTTGTGCCAGTTTTCTTAGCATGCGGCACCTTTGTTGCTTCTTAACCTCACTTGCTCATACTTTAATTTAATAATATTACATACATACATCGATCTGTGAACATAGACATATTTAAGTACGTACAAGTGTTTACACATGTTTACCGGACAGATAATTACATAGCTATGTATTATATATATTTCGATGCATTTGTGTGCGTATGAAAGTTGTACGGTTGTGTTGCTGTATACCAATAAATTTAATTGTATATTTATTTATCGTTTATTGACTGTGATTACATCTACAAGTCATTTATATTTTTGCATAATGACCAAATATGTTTGAATCTATATTGCATATGTAAATATGTGCATATACATATATATGTATGAACATATGTGTTTACGCTTAACTGTACAACACTAACAATAACCTAAGCCAAATTTCGTGAAAACATTATTTCAAGTAAAAAGGTTTTCTATGCAAGAATTTGATTTGGAAGGGTCATTTTGTATGTCAGGTATATGCTATGTATAGTGATCCGATCTCAAAAATTTTTTCTTCGAGAATTGTTGCTTTGCGTTTGTAATAATATATATCATCTTTTGTTATGATATCATATCAAACAAAAATTTTCCCATACAAGAACCTGATTTTTATCGGTCAGTTTGTATGGCAGCTATATGCCATAGTGGTCCGATGTCAATGGTTCCGACAAATAAGGAGCTTATTGGTAGAAAAAGAACTTGTGAAAAATTTCAGACCGATATCTCAAATTTTTGAGGGACTTATTCGCGTATAAGCTGACACTGACTGACGAACGGACATGCATAAATCGATTTATCCCGTTACGCTGATCATTTAAATATAAATATTTATACATATGTGTATACTTTACAGGGTCTTTGACGTTTCACGCCCAAACTTCGGACACTCTCAATACACCCTCTCCAGTGCATAAAAAATTATTAGCTCAACCTCAGACCACTGTCCATCTTAGCTTTTGTGAATTCGTATTGTCCAATTTGACACAATTGCTCATCGAACTGGCATCCATCGGATTCCGTAAATATTTTCAAATCCACACACACATACAAACTCTTTCGAACAACAATGTTGCATGCTCCTACTCATTTACATACCGACAGCTAAGCGCTGCGATCATCCAAACGATTTGTCGCTCACCCGCCGAGCGTTCGCGAGATTTATGTGTTGATCGTTCGTGTCGTTTTATTAGGCGAGCGCTCGTTTTGACATTTCAGCACCGTTAGCCTGCAGTCAGAGCGTTGGCCACTGTGGCGCGCCGCTACGCGTCGGTGGACCGTGTCATAAAGTGACAAATTTGTGTGTGTTCCATTCCAAACATTTCATTTGCTTGACATTTTCGCTGAACTTTTTTGTCTTGTTTATTTACATAGACAAGCTTTATGGTTTTATTTTCTGAATTTTTCAATTTTCTGTTGTTGTTGCTTTGTTACAATGTTGCAGATGCTAATATGCATAAATACATATTTTGTTGTTCGCTGATATTTATGAAGTTGTTGGCACTCGTGTTAACTGTACATTTGAATACAAATACACATCGGTTCAATTAGCATTTGTGCATTTGTTGCTTCGTTTAGCTGCGCATATTTTATTTTTATCTTTTTTTGGATTCTCTGGCAGTAGCTGTCAGGTGAGATCTTTGAAATATATTCAAAATTATGCCAGAAATTTATAAATAGTGTTTGGGCAGGTACAAATGATCTAGAAAATTGCAAAAGCTTTTAAATAAATACACTTAGAATTATTTGGAATTCGAAATTCAAATCTTTTGATTTTATTTTTTAAATTATTGGCTGGGTCGGCTTAAATTAAGAGCATGGATCTCTGCTGGTTTGAATAACATTGAAGGTGTAAAAAGAGTTGTTAGACAAGTGTTGACAACTTTAAGTTTTAGAGGTTATGGTAATTTCAAAGAGCTTTTCCGAAATGACGAACGCCCCATGTAAATTAAAAAACCAATCCTTTGTAATGACAAAAGCTCCTAAAGATCGAACATAATCTGTTTCTATCGAAAAAGCGCTTTAAGGCCATCACAAATCTGCTCAACGATTTGTTTGAGTGAAGTGAGGTAGCCATGCTTCATCCATTGTCACAAATCCATACAAAAACTCGAGTTTACTGCGCTGCAACATTTCCAAACACTGCTCCGAATCATCAACTCGTCCTTATTTTTGGTCATAAGTGACCTCTTATAGCAATTGATATCTTTGGAGTGGTCAGAGTTGGTCATCCAAAATTATTTTGTGGTTTTCTTGGTAACAACCTCTTTTGGGCGTTCACCGTTTTCGGCGGTAATTTCCCACGTCTAAACTTAGCATACCAATTTTTGATGGTTGATTTTTCTGGGGCAGTGACCGGAAACTTATCATCATGCCATGTTTTTAATAATAATATGGATTTGAATATATGAACGCCATCTAAGTGTTTGGCCGGGACTTCACAATTGATACCCAATTTAGATCACCTACTATTCGAAAGCTGATCTCAATTTTATCTTCCTATAGTGTGGTGCATCTAGTAGATTCTTCCATAGGTCAGGGTCTCTTGACCAGTTTGCTAATAAAATTGTAAAGTATATTGCGAAGACCTGTGTATAATTTCTTTAAGATCGGTTGAGTAGTTCGCGAGAAATCTTGCCAACCGACTTAGAAAGCCCAGTTTCGAAAAAAAAGGTTTTAAATTTTAAGTGACTATAAAGCAGACCTCTGTGGCTGTATCTTCAAACCTATTACATGGTTCCACTTAAGCATTTTGGAAAATATTCTAGAGATGTTATAGAATTAATTGGGAAAATAAACACCACATCGATTTTTGAAGTTGTGAAACTCTTGTGACCCTTAAAAAACCGTCAATGCAGCAGCCTCAAATGGAGGAACGGAGAAATGGCATTTAATACCGGTTCATTGATTCGAAATTAGCATATTTCGAAAGAGGTCGTTTAGATTTGAATTAAAAAACTCTACAAAAAAATAATTTTTTCGTAATTTTGTAAACATTGCGTACAATTTTGGTAAAATTTCGTAATAAAATTATTTTCGAGTTTCGAATATTGAAATCGGCGAGTGGCAAAAGGCCTTGAATTAAAAATTAATAGAGTAAAATACATAAATCTGTGGAATTTCAAAAACAATGCACCACAACAACAATAAATCGAAGTAGTTCACCAATTCCCATTTGCTCACATGGAGGCGATTTTTTATTGAAAAGCTACAATTAATTAACTCGCATATGCAATAATTTTAACACTGTTTATTTGAGCGATGAATTATGATTATTTATTGCAAAATCATACTGACTCCACAGCAATTTGCCATGCACATAAATTAATGGCGAACATAAATTGTTTATGTCAGGTGCAAGTATGCATGTGTGTGTGTGTGAGTGTGTTAGCCGCCAATATGCCACATACGTGCAAGCTAACTACAGCAATAGCAGCAACAACAAAAATGGCATAAATTTTAATTAAAACATTAACAACAATGTTGCCACCCTACGCGCATTGTTGTTGCTATTGCTGTAGTAGTTGCTGTTACAATTGTACAGCAAGCGCGCTGTCGCTCTCTGTTTCTATTTTTTAGTTCACAATGGAATAACTCATTTTTTATACGCTATCTGATGCTGTTAAATCGGACATTAGAACTTGTTTAGCTGTCTAATACCAATTAATGTTTTGATAAAGTTTCGGCGCATGCGCAGCCGACGAGGTCGCGGCACCGGCTGTGCGTTGCGCATGCGCAGAAGCGGCGCGGCGCACTGGAGAGTGCAAAAGTGTAGCTTATGGATGAGAGAGTGTGTTTGTACATGTGTGTGTGTGTGTGGAGCAGATCGGCTGTTAAACGGCACACTTTTGCGCTTGCTGAACTCTGGCTCCACACGCGTGTGTGAAATTAATCATTTTTGTTGTAATGCTTATTTGTTAAGCGTGTACTGATTTTGCTTCGCATTTCAGGTTTACAAATATTATCTTGTTTAATTTGTAAGTGATAATGTTGTACAAAGGTTTGGCGCATTATACAACTGCATTTAATTAGTTCTCAGTGAACTTTCCCTGTATGGCTGATTTCTTACTGCAGCGATGCGTTTACACTAATTAAAGTGTCCATCATTTGTCAGGCTGTACTTGTTGGTTGTTGTTTGACCTCTCTACAATAATATTATGTTTACCAAATTAGCTGTCCAAGTAAAGCAAAAAATAAAAAGAATTATAAAAATTCATAAATTTCAATTCCCGAACCTTCAAATCTCACTGTCTTTATTATTTGAGGTTAAATTAATGTTATGTGTTCTCCATTAAACGTCACACCTACCATAATTTGGTGAAGATCATCAGAAAAGTGTTGGCGCGACACCTATTTTCAGACTAGTAATAGGATTAGTAAAAATAAATTCATTATTTTTGCATTAAATTGAAGGTTGTGTTTAGAATAGTTAGAACTATACGATTTAGGTGATATATGCAACCCCTTTTTGATGATTTGTTCGCATTTTGAAGGTAATTTATTAACCCACTCTCAAAGAAATTTCTTGGAAAAAAATACGGCAGTAGATCTCCAAAACCTTCTCTTGAGACGAATTTTTCCTATCAAAATCCATTCGGTGCAGATAGGAACAAGTAGTAATCATTTGATGACACAAATGAACTGGAAGCAGGTTGCTTAGGAACAAACCAGCCAAGTTCCCGAAGGTTTTTGCGGTTCACTACTAATGTGTGTGGCCCGGCGATGTTCTGATGGAATAAAATTCCTCTCCTATTGCCCAAATCTGGCCTCTTCTGAGCGATTGCTTTCTTCCTCAAACTTTTTACAGACGATCCAATTGTTTGCAGTATAGATCCAAGTTAATTAAGTTCGTTGGCAAGCATTTCATAGTGAATGATTCCCTGGTAATCCCACTGAAAACATATTAAAACCATCCAGATCGCAAATCTTGACGGCGGCTCACAGCGATTCGACCACAGTCGCTTTGGCTTCAGGTTATCGTAAATGATCCAAATTCTTGTCATTATTAACCATCCGCTTGATGTTGTGTTTCAGCAGCGATTAGCAGCGAGTATTTTTTGCGCTAACCCATGTGGTAACCCATACGTCAAGCTTCTCCAGCATAATTTAAATTATTCCAAACGGTCTTTTGTGCAATGCTTAGCTTCTGGTCAATGAAAACCGTGACGATCGGGTTCGACGATTTTCATTATATTATCTTTATATAAGCTAAACATTGTACAAAAGACCGTTTGGAATAATTATCTCTTTTTCAATTGGCCTTTCAGATTGATTCAATTACACTTCAGTTGCCCAAATGGAATCGACGAAACCAGAAGTGTGTTAATTATTTGCTGGTATCCATCGTGAGCCCAAACAATACTGAGTCAAGAAATCACAGAACTGTACAAAACCTTGTCTTAATAACGCCATGTGGCTGGAGTTTACAACAGCGAGCCAGTCGTTCATCCTTTTTTATGTTTGGAGAATTGGAGATTCCAATGTAGCCAGGTCTTTCTCCATCCGCGCCAAGAACAATAAATCTTTTGCAGAAGTTTTATCTCGAAAACTCGTAACATCGACTCATCAGATGTTGCCATTGTCCATAGCAGGATGGGAATAATAAGGGATTTATAGAGTTTGGTCTTTGTTCGTCGAGAGAGGACTTTATTTCTTAATTGCCCACTCAGCCCGAAGTAGTCGCGAGTGCGACGACTGTTTGTTTGATGACAAGAGGTATTTCGTCTTGCCCTCGTTCACTACCAAACCCTTCTGCTTCGCTTCCTTTTCCATTCTGGAGAAAGCAGGCCTTTATACAACCCGAAATACAGTTAGTGAGAGTTATTTATCTAAGAATAATATGTCGTTTGATGTACTTTTCGAAGGGACTAAAGGAAAGAGAAGTGAGCAGTGGATTAATAGAGAAAAATTACAATCAGGGTCTCACGTCATGTTCATGTTAAGTAGCAAACTCGAGTTTAAGTGCCTGAGTTTACAACCAACAGAGATGTACAAATATAAACATTGTGATTTTCTTTTTTCATCTTAGAAACTCGGAGTGTAATATGACGTAACAAAGAAGTCAATAGCAAGTTCAAAATTTCTGACATTCTTTCGTAGTGAATAAACTCTAAATTTGATTAGCTCTGTTATATGCCATCTGCCTGAACTTTTGCTGACTTTTCCAAACCCCTTCGGTCAATTATTTCAATATTCTGTTAAACCAATTTATTTTCTGGTTCAAATATGTAGAGTGTATCTTAAAGACACTGCTTTCTCCAACGGACCAATCCATTTATTGCTTTTCAACACGTGTGTCTTTTTTTTATAAAAAAAAAAGTTGAGGGGAAATCAATTTCGAGCAATCAATGCGTCAGTGCCGACTGCCAAACGTAGCAAATGACAGACCAGCAGGCTAAGACTCGTTGAGCCAAAAGCGCTTTTTTACTCCCTATGGTCAATAACTTCATTTGCCACGGTTCGTAGAAAATCTATTGACTATATTTACATACAGATGTATGTATGTGGGTATATGGCGCGGCGAGTTCAACCAACTATCCCAGCCGCCGCATGCAAATTCACGCAATTTTTCATTCCCAACGCTCGACGCTCATCACCAGCCGTTCACCAGCGCCATCGATAGGCGGCCATCCAGCCACCCGTGCGCGGCTATGCATAGTCAATATTTCGCTGTCCATTTCCGAGTTTGCTGTATGGCCTGGTCTGCAGCCGTTGTTGCTGTTCTTGTTCTATTGTTTGCCCATTTTTAGTGATCAGTGATTTTTGGGTCATCGATCGCAGAACATTTAAATTTATTTGTTAAGCCAACAGCTTCTCCAACCGTTTTGTTTTTGTCTTTTCTATTTTTAGTTGTTGTTTTTGCTTTGATTGCTGGCTGGTTGGATTGATTGCTGTAACCATTTCGACGCTCGTTTTGCTTGGTTCGCTGACCAGTCATTGATCTGATCTCTCTATGGTTCTAATTTCGTTGGATTATCCCATTATGCAGACTTCATTTGTCAGTTATGTTTACATGTGTGTTGTTGTGATAAATTAAACAACATTGTTAACAGTTATTTAAAGTGTTGTATCATTGTTGTGCGGGTAGAGCATACTTGTCTTATTTGTTTTGTTAAATTTTATTCGAAAGAGGGAGAGAGAAAGAGATTGAATAATAATTTAGATTTATTGGATCGTGGAGAAAGCGCTCCAGACTGATTGTAGTAATAACAATAACTGTTTTTGCTTCATTAACAGTTTGCGATTAAAAGCTTTTTAAGAACGCTTATTGTTGCACAGCTTGATGAAATTCTTTTCGAATAAACATCACTTTTTTATTTGAAGACTTTCTTCTAACAAATTTTTTGTCAATGAAAGTCTTCTTCCATTGAAAGAATGGACATGATAATCCGCCGATTACTAATTTTAGTTTTACTCTTTTCGTTTACCAAACGCGTACTCGGTGGTGTCTTATTCTGGGAGCATTATTTTGACTAGGTCCAATTTGTGAACCAAATATGTATGTACATGCCATCCTCCTGCAGTGATTTAAAGAAAAGGTGAAATTGTTATTTTAAACCCTCGGTCACCAGCAAGGTAGGTACATTTTTTTCTGGGTTGGTAAGGCTGTCTATAACATTTGTTAAGTGACTGTTTGTCTAAAGATTTAATTAACTTGAGAGTTTCAGGGCGACGTTTCAGAAGGTGCAAAAATTAATCTTCGTGTATGGTTGAACTTCATCAGAAGCACGCGGATGGTTCAGAGAGGAGCCAATAGAGACAGAGCCCCGTTAGTATCTCAGTGGACCTCCTAAAGACCTAGATACCTCGTCAGACAGCCGCTTTACCTACCTACCTACCTACACGTGTTTTTTGTTAAGAACCAAAAGGGTACTTATCGATTTCTATAATGGTGATAATGGTTGACTTTGTTGAGGAAAAACTAGCATTAAATTTTGTTTGCGAAACAAATATTTTTGTGCGATATGTTGTAAATGTGGAAGTACTTTGGTGATAAAACCCAAGTCTTGAGTGGTGCCAAAATCAAAACAATGCACCATTTGACAATACATTGGTCACTCGCAGCATGTTTGCCAAAAACTGGGCCCATATTGTTCCACAACCACCGTATTCACTTGGTATGACTTCGAAGCTTTGACAAGATTGAGAAGATAAAAATCGAACAAAGTCT
This sequence comes from Bactrocera dorsalis, assembly GCF_023373825.1. NCBI lineage: Eukaryota > Metazoa > Arthropoda > Insecta > Diptera > Tephritidae > Bactrocera > Bactrocera dorsalis. The sequence goes on from NC_064307.1 coordinate 3,530,064, forward strand.
AGAAGGCTATATCGGAAAAAGACATTGCTGTTTTGAGGATTGGAAAAAGCGTTGACAAAAGTGCGGCTTATTGAACAAAAAACAATGGATAAAATAATATTAAACTTAAATACAACATTTTTTTGAATAAGTCTTATTTCGCCTAATTTTTCGGCACACTGACAGAAATAGCCGACTTTGTAGCTTTACCGAGCGTTCTTTTGCTAACCTTTTTCTCATTGTGTTATATTTTAGGCATAACCATAAATTCATGGTATAGTGCCACTTAACCGATTTTATACAACTTAAATTAGTCACATTTAAAAGTCGGGTATTCAAATGACCGTGACAGATTGTCTTACTGTAAGTTCGCTGCGCTCACTTATTTGTACTCAGTTCCGAAATATAGTATAATTCATTGCAAAAATAATAATGTATGATTTTTATCACAACTAAAACAATTTGTTTATCGCTGGAAACCAGCGCGTGCATTCGTGTATCTTCGCGCAGTGCGTAAAATTATATATAGTACATACATATGTATATAAATATGAGAAACACGCAGTCGTTGTGCTTGTGGGCACAACAAATAAATTTCTTGGAAAGTATATGAAAAAAATATTTATAGCTCACCTTGTGTGTATATTTAACAGATTTGCTAATATTATTTAAATACATCGAAGAGCGTGAAAAGCACACGAGTATATTCCAAATGTAAACAAATACACTTGCTTCCACTTTATTTAGATTATTCTCGGGTTTTGTTTATTTTGCTTTCAGTTTTGGTTAGAGTTTATGCCACTTAGCTGCTATAAGCACTAATTTTTAATTAATTTTAGCTGGAAATAACCGTTATCTAGTCTTCTGGGCGTCTGTGGCCATTAGTAAAGTTTTATTACTATTTATAAAAAATAAGAATTTTTTCAGAATCAATTTTTGTATTGTCTTGTTTTCTTATAAAGCAACAAGTTGCATGCTTCTCAAGTTCAATTTGAGTTATTTATAGTTCACCGAGGTGAAGGTGTATTAATTACCGCGCATTTTTATAGTTTAAACAAAAGCTAATATTTATACTTGTAGGCTTATTGAATTCCAGTACGCATCTATATGAACATAATTGTGTGAAAACGCGAAATAATTTCCAAAAATTGCCACGTGCGCGTGTATCAGATACTAAAACCAGATAAGAGTTGGTTAGTTTATAGAATAAATATGTAAATGTAGATCTTCGCGACTTATACTAAATATGTGTGTATATATTACTGTCGTGAAAAAAATAAAGAAAGGAGCAGACACGTTAATTTTTATATTCTTTTTAATATTTTCAGTTATCAGCTCTTATCAATGCGTTTGCTTTAGGTGGGTACTGCCAGAAAGGTCATTAAGGGAAAATTAAAAACCCGTCCAATAAGAGTGGGAAATTATTGATCTTATGGATGGTAAACAAAATCAGAACTAACAATAAATCTCTTGGATATATATTTTTGAATCTGATCTTTGAAAGAAAAACCAGTGTATGAATTTTTCAAACGTTTTCATGATTGTCCCCTGCATTTTGATCCAAACTAAAGCTAGCGAAAAACTAAAAAAAAAAACATCGAGTATCAGCAGGAAAAATACAACAAATCGGTTGCCCCGAAGGTATTATATGCTTCATAAATGAAAAGATTTCATAAAAGAACACACTTTTAATCGTTCAGTTTGTATGGCAGTTATATGCTATGGAGGTCCAAAATCGGCGGTTCCGGCAAATGACCAGTCTCTTGGTGAGAAAAAAGTGTGTTCAAAATTTCTGCATGATATTAGAAAAATTTAAGGACTAGGCTTTTAGTACTTCAAATCTTGTACAACTGCAACGTGAATCAAGTGGCTGGTGCATCCATTAGATTTATATTTATTTGTTTAGATTCCTTACCATTTTTTATACTTCTACGGCCACGAATATACTTCTTTACAGACACATTTAGTATCGAAGAACTTCAAACCGATTAGTCTTTCATTATTCCTCATTCGGGCTGATATACCATCTGATCAAATATGAACCGGATTGACAATAAAAATTAAAATAAATTTTCACGTCTCTTACAAATCCTTATTATCATCCTAAAAATAGGGTTTTGAACCAATACAAGTGTGCCAATATTCTACCTACTTATTATGAGCCTCTGTTGGGTTTGGCTTTAATGCTTTTAGCATTGTTTTTCGGTGCCGGCTCATACATACATATTTGGAGCGCAATTTGTTAGTTTTTTGTTTAGAGTTTTGACGTCATACTCATTAACTAATGTCGGAGGGTTTACAGCTAGATTTGAAAGCACTTTTTTGTGGCCTCTATTCGACTTCCTTTTTGTAGGTCTTTTGGTATGAGTCCAGCATTGAAACGCTGCATATCCCCAACCATATACCAAAATCTGTTGAGTCGATTCTTAAGAGATGTCTGCTATCTTTCAGATGGCAACACTACGATTTTAAAGCACTATTTCTTGACCTCTTTTCGGTTTTGTCGTAATTGACAGAACTGGATCAAAGACTCGCTTGAGACAAGTTTTTGACGATCGATATATCGTTACAGAGTGCTTTGTACTATTGAAATGCTTCTGTTTGTTTAAAGATTCCGTAGTCCGAGTCAAATCTGATCATATTGTACGCTCTTAAGGAAGAAATTCTTCTTGGCGATCTGTCATCCAAAAAAGAAGGATGCAATCAACTCACTACTTTGTTGCTAAGGCCGTAGTAGATGGATCCCAAAAGACACACTGCGATTTTAAATCTTAATATATCGTTGAATTCCTGGGTAGAGAGTTTGAGACCTCATCTACATATCTCCAGGTAATAATCTGAAATGTGGACGGTGACAATTTGGCAATAACGAGTTCTCTTGTAAACACTCTGCGTTTAATGGTGTTCTCTTGGAGGTTTAATTGTTTGGTAGCCGGCGACTGAAAATGCTATTGATATTCTTATTACTCTTAGCGAACCTCTCGGATATAGTTTTGATATGAATTCAAAAAATCTGACGTGATTACAAGTTCTTTAAAAGACTGAAGTAATGCTGTGAATTCGAGTCAAATCAGACGGGGTCAGATTCCCACATAACAGCTGAGCTTACCAAACGAAGCTTTATCGAAAGCGTTTTACATGGTAAAATAATAATCCAAACAAAATATGTTATCGATAAAATATTTTCACTATTTATCGATTATTACGAAGTCACAAGTGCTATGCAGATTATATTAATACTTTTAATTACTAAAATTGGTCACCTTTCCCTACTAAATGCATGAAAATATTTTAACTAAAAGTTTCAAATCAAAACGCAACAACAAATCGCTTTAAAAATAAGCAACACTGCACATGACTCGATCGCTTGTTGGTTGCACTTGTCTTTGACGCGGCAGCCTATCCGCAGGCCATGATGGTGTGTGAAAGCGTAGAAGCGTGAACATTTATGCACATGACCCGCCTGGCGTCGCGCCGCTCGGCACTCGGCCGATGAGGTTGCCCCAAATCGCCTGACAATGCAATTGCCTGCGCCGCTTTGCTGCCACGCGAAATGCAACGTTTTATTAGCCCAAATTACTGTGTGTGGCACTTGTACGCACAACAACAACAACAAGCAGCAGCAACAACAATAACAGAATTAGCAATGCCTATTTACCACATAAAATCGAGTAATAATTAAATGAGCACCACGTGAGGAGCAGGTGGAGGGGGCAGCGGCATGAGGGCGAAACACCGGCGCTGCATTCGCCATAAATTTACATGCGAGTGCGTGCAACATTGCAATAAATTTGTTGCATGCTTAAAATTGTGTGCGCGAATAGAAATGTCAGCGGTTAAAAATAAAACGTCAGCAACAGTGGTGGCAAGTACGCGAATGAGCTGGCAACAGTGCACACGCATACATATAAATATATATATATGTATATATATCGAAGGTATGCATTTATATATTTGTGCAACGGCCGGTGCTTGTGCACCTATTATTATTACGTGCGTATCGGTCGTCGCCACCAACACGCGCATTGCAATTGTGAGTCACATGTGGCACGTTACAGGTGCCGCTCGCTCGGCTGGTAGGCATGAAATTCCATTACATAAAATCATAAAAGTATATATATGTATATATATATATCAGTACTCAGCAATATATAATGGTTATGTGCGATAATTGTGTGCGCATTTTGAAAATCGTAGATTTTTCCCATTTGCTGCCGTGAGAGTGGTCTGAGGCTTTGCAGCTAACTTAATAATATATAGGTATATGTATTGTATATATATACAGCATGTGTATTTTAACTGACGTTGCAAGTGTTTTTCTTAGTTTCAGTTTGAAAAATTGTTACTTACCGACTTCATATGGGGTTAAAAGGCTGCAAATGTTGCGAAAGACACACAGATCTAGATATGTCTGTACATTGATTTCTTCGTGTAATTGTATTTGTAAGTATGTGTGTGCTTGTCGGCCAAAGCCATTATTTAATTTCGAAAATGTGCAGTCACACGCAGTGCTCTTTCTTTTATTGCCACTTACAGCCGAGGAGGTTACTTAAGACTTCAATAAGGAAATCGATATGACTTTTCATTTTGCCTTTCTTCCTCGTAATTGCCTACACTTGAGCTTTGGTTGCCAGTATTTTATAGATTTTAATTGGTGAAATGTTTAAATAAATAGTTGAATTTTGGTTGTTAACTAATTAGCTATTTTTAGTCAACACACGAAGTTAGTAATCGATAGCTGATATTAAGATTATTTTTAATATCACAATTGAAATAGTTTACAAATATTGTGTTATATACTATAAAGCGAGGGCCATCATCTCTTGTGATATTCAGCCTTACAGCTTTATCTACATACATAATACATTATGGAAAAAATGATGAAATTATGAGGAGATGTCGGCATTTAGGTACCCGCAGTTGAGTAGTCACTTCTTTAACTCAAGTGGAGAATGAGTTGGAGTGGCAAAAACAAAAAAATTAAAAAAAGTTTTATATCACTTTTCGATAATTACATTAGTCTGTCATTTAGGGTATATGTGTCAATCATTAGAATGTTCCAATGATTTGCTTTCAATTGTATTCAAATCTCAGATAGATGAGAAATTATTTGTTAATATCCAAAAAGGACGCTATTACTGCAAAACTGTGTTCAGTTGTATTCCCAGAATAAGCACAATGGAATAATAGTATGTCTAAATTAACTATTTGGAACGATTTGAACAGAATGACCACGTTCCAGGATCCCTACGCATACTTCAGATACCATCACCAATATATCAGGAATAAAATCAACCGGATGTGTGAAAATCCTGGTATTAATTATATCGGCGCGAGAGCACGCTCGATCGATTCTATTAATTTTAGGCACATAGACGCACCATTACTAGAGAAATACGCTCGCACGATTTTGTTAAGAGAACTTACATATTAACCGATATATGTGGTATAAAGTCAGCTAGAAGTCTTTCTATTAGGTACATGGGGACTGAACGAAATATTGACCGAATTCTACACATTTTGGCATACAAACACATTGATCGATACTTTTAGTGAAAAATCGGGTCCACGTCTTCGATATCTGAGGACTTGAACAGCTAATGTCCAACTTGCAGAATTTTAGAATTTTTAATTGGAATTTAAGGCATTATTTGTGCAAAGTTTTATGCCGATATATGGATTGGTGCTTCGTTTGTAGACTGACTGGTCCGTGGAAAAATCAGATGTGTTATATAAGAAGTAGGGGTGGTTGTTTTTGGTTGAAATTGGTCTAGTCCGTCCGAAGGTGTGTGATTTCATCTGAAGTCAGGCGGTGCCTACAAGGAAACTTTCGAGTAATGACGTTTTGAGCGATTCCGCCCCTTTGTAATACCATCCACACTTGTGATCAGGACGGATTGACGGACAGACAGATAGTTACTCGGAATTCAGTTTTTCTCCTCATACTGATTATTTATATATATATATATAACTATATATCTAACTCGATTATTTTTAGGTGACGCAAACAACCCTTGGCTGAACGAATTAATATAGTATACTCTGTAGCGACCTGTTGCAAGAGTATAAAAATATAATTTATTTAACAACCTACCTTTTATAGACTTTTATTGCCCGGTAACGTATAGTTTGTAAAGGGGGGTTTTATGATCTCAAACAACGTTTCTTAAGACGGATTTCTTAACTTCGGGTGAAAAGCAAAGGCAGATGTTGCTAAACTTGGCGAATGAGTTCCGCTGAGTAATGATTTTGCCTTTTTTGCTAAAACAAATATTCTCAGTGATTGAGACAAGACTATTTCTTAACGCAGTAATAAAAATATGGCTATGATTAAAAAAAATTAAGGGGTTGCATGGATTGACGGTTTCAAAAAATCGATTTTTTTATTTGTCTTTTGAAATTCTCTAACACCTCTAGAATGTTGTCTTTTTCAAGTTGATCCGATTAATTGTTTCGGAGATGAGAACTTTTGCGCTCGAGGCTAGCTGGGCTAAGTGCGGCGTCTTTAAAAACGTTTTTCTCGAAACTGTAACCCCTTAATTGAATTACTACGTTTTTATTGTTGCTGATGTTGTTTTTGCAACTGTAGAAACCATCCCAGAAATATTTGTATATAAATAATAAAAACTCGGGTCCAACCAGGTTACCTCTACCGACTGTTCATTCGTGAGAATGGAGCTTCTAACGACTTTTAGAACCTTCCCTCTAGGCTCTTTATGGTAACCCTGGATGTGCTTTGTTAGTCGATTCTACTAACACTCATCGTGTTTTGCAAGCAGCAGCAAATTAACGATGCCTGTCCAGGGCTAAATATTCTAAATCAATACCTGGTTGCCTTATACGCATGTTGTCTTTAGAAAGCACGCGTAAAAATAGATCAGAAGTCTGGTTGCCAAAATTTTTACGTAAACACAAAACAAGGAGTTCCTGAAGCTAAAATAAATGTTCCATTATGAGCAGATTAACTCACCGCTTTTGAATGAAATTTAGGTTATGACTTCGATAAAAACCGAAAAGCTTGCCATTAATTTAATTAATTGCGATATGAACACCCGATTCCCACACATAAACGCTATTATTTGTGAGATAATTCATGCTGACACCTATTAAGTAATATGAAAATACACAATGACTATATTAAGCCGATTTTACAATGCTATTCTAACACAAATACTCACAACTCAAGACGTAATAAATTGTTGTTAACCGAAACTACAATGCCAAAAGCGCCAAAAATCAAGGCAAAAGCAGCGAAGCATGTGGCCAAAATGGAGAGAAACAACAAACACGAAAAAAATAAATGGAATAAAAAATAAATTTAGAAAATAAAAAATGTAAAATGCTCATAAATAATAAAGCTTCACAAGCTGAAATAAAATATCCAAAAGCGTTTTGACAGAAACAGGCAATTTGCTAATTTGCCAACGCACCCACACACTAAGCCGAGATAAACTAATAATATCGCATAAGCGAGCAGCGAAATCAAAACCAAAGCCAAAAATCCAGAAGAAAAACGAAACAAAAAAAAAAAACAAAAACATTTGCAAAGCAAACACGAAAGGTGAAGCTGAAATAAAGCTGTGCAAAATATTTGTATTTACTTAAGCAAAAATTCCAAGTCAGCTTACCTGGACGAGGCAGAAGCGGAAGAAGAGGCAGAAGAAGGTGCGTGAAATCACTGAAATCATTGTCGGCGGTTAAACAGCGAAAACAACTACAAATATATGTACGAATAAAAATAAAATAAAATACAAAACAACAAAAAGACAGAAAATAAAAGAATTATCTAAGCATACACACACACACACGCAAATGTTTGTGAGTGCTTCTCAAGCTACTTAGCAGCGCCGCGAAATTCTCATAAATTTGAAACGCTGCGTAGCAGAACGAAATAGCAAACTGTTTGAGCCGCCAAATGACAAACGGCGAATTAACAAATTAATAAATTTGAATGCCGCGCATATTGGCTGACGAAGTAGCGCGCAGTAGGGGCGATAAAGCGATATTAATAGAAGTAGACGCACAAATAAGCCACATGCTACATAAATAAAAGGCGAAAACTATATAAAAATCAACAACAACAACAGAAGCAGCAGCGGCAGAATTTAAAATATTCAAAGTCGTGACTGTTTTGGCACTTCTGATAGCCGACTGTTGGTGGTCGCCTGTGGTTGTTGTAATTTATGCTTTTTGCCTTTTTCTGCTCCGTCAACTTTTTTTCTTTCATTTCGGCAGGCGTGTTTCGCGTATGCTAAGCGCTGTTTTCCGCTCAATTTCCTAATAAAGTTAGCTTATATTTTATCTGCGTGGCATAAAGTAAGGCAAAAGCGTCGCTCTAATCAGCTCCCGCAGTCGCTTGGCTACCTGAGCGCAGAATCATGGAATGAAGCGGAAAGCAAAAGCCAAAGCTGTCGTCAGCATCGATAAAAACGATACACCTCTCGTGTGTGTGCGTGTGTATGTGTGAGAGTGTGTGTTGTGCTTGCTGATCTTGCACGCTTCCACGCTTCTACTCGGCTCCGTCGCACCGTCTTACAGCCTCCGCACTTTGGGCGATCCTAGTGCGAGCGCTTGCCGGCAGCAGCCAGCAGTCAGCCACACTGCGACACGCCCATTATTAATGCATATTAATTACTTTTAATGCGACATGTGCCGGCCACCTACTCGATTTGCTGAAAGTTTACGAGTGCCGCTGTCATTGTTGGTGTTGTTGTTGTTGCTGCTTTTGCTCCTGTTGTTCCGGCAGCTTTGTTGATAGTTTGCTGCTCGCTTGTTGTTTTTGTTGTTGATATATTTGCTAGCGCTAATTTGCTTGCCACCGCCGCAAAGCTGATACTCACTCGTTTGTAAAGAATTGCGGCAGTTGGGTCGGTGTGGTGACGTTGGACCCATCGGTTTGATTGTCTTTGGTGAAATGGTTGGGTATGAGACACTGCATTAACCCTTGGGTACACAACTAGGTAATAGATGTTTGAAAAGTGGAATGTATTTGAATTTGAAGACAATCCTAAATTAATTCTTTGAATAAATTTTAGATGTTACAGACAATATATTATGTTGGGTTAGTTTGGTAGGTTCGTCAGCCACGCATAGACCAGTTTAGGTCCTAAGCGATGCCAGATGGAGTGCCGTTACATAGATTATGAGAAGTAGTCGGCCTTCGGGAAGCCTGTCGTTGCCTTGTCAATGCAAAACAAGTTCACAACAGATGCTCCATTACTGCCCTGGTGCCTTGCTCTTGACAGTTTGTGCAGTCATTTCGATATGTCTGCCCCATTCTGTAGGCGTGTATCGCCACCAGACTGTTAATAGTGAGTATTGCAATCATGTTCCTACAGTGTCTTCTATCAAGTGTGTGCTGGAATTTTGGTAATTTTTTCAACCCGATAGATCATTACATAAAATTGTAACCTTCCTTGCCATGCAAGTGTCGAATGAAAGCCGTATCCTGCTGTTGGCATTATCGTCCTTTATCTCATAGATATTGATGCTTTTTGTGACATGGTCCAGTAGCAGTGAAGGCGCTTGTTCCTGGTGACACTCTCTACAGCTGCCTTGCTACACAAGACATTACGGGTAGATATGTATATAAATATGTATGTATACGGGTAGATATTTAGGTATATAAAAATCGAAAGTTTTTCCTATAACCGTAGCGATATCAACTCAAGTGTAACCAGTTCTGTCGCTTTAGCCTCAAATATATCCACAGGACTGTGCTTTTTTTATACCTGCCATGCAACGAAAATATTTCAACAAAAGTTTTCAAGAGCTTTTCCTTAAAGATGCTCAACAAAATGATCTTTATTGCTTGGTTTATTCACCTCGTATCATTTATACCTCTTCGTGTAATTTTCTGAAATGGCGTCGTGATATCCTTTTCCACAATCATGTTTTGAAACATTTTACTTCGGACTCCAGGAAAACTGATGTCGCTCAAGGCTTTTTCTCACAATTATAAGTTGTCATAAGATCTGAAGGGTCTTGAAGAAATTAAACGTGCATGTTTAGTCATACAGTAAAATTTGATCGAACTTTGCGCCGAATAAAACATTTAAGCTCTCAACAAGGTGATCCCATGTTTGGGACACAGAGTTAAGAAGCTATTGAAAAAGGTTTAGCCTTTCGTTGTGCTCCCCAAGCCACAAGACAAACTACACCAACCTCACTACCACTCTATGAAGTATTTTTTATCTGGTATAAACTAGAGAGTCATTACCAAAAGCTCCGAATACAGGAAAATCTGCGATTACCGAGCTGTAGGGTAACAGGTTGTGGAAAGTAAAAAGGGCTTTATATATAACGGTTAGTGGAGACTAACCAAAAAGCAGCTCCGTACAGCTTTCAGTTGGTGGAGGAAAGTCTCGAGAGAGGTTTTGGTTCTGAGTGCGCGTGATGCCTCTAGCGTCACTATTAGTGTTACTCAATAACTATTCGTGTAAATTTGTAAACCCATGTTATAAAGACAGCAGCGCAGGAGCTTACAGTGAGCCAACGGCATCGTCCATATACTTCGAGGCAGTCTACTACTAATTTGTGTTTAGTCATTAAAAGAGGGTAGTTCCTACTAAGATCCCACTTTGTGCTTATAACTATCGCGGGAAACCAACCGTTAATTTCAACATAAATGAACATAGGTCAAGATTGGAAAGTCTCCAAAGGGGTCGAAATATCTCTCTACTTCGGCAGCCTGTGCAATGGATTTGGAGACCCTAAGCTCCAGTCCAGACCAGAAATAAGTGTTAGTGAAAAAAATTGGCTCTTTTGAGTATTTAGAAGGTTGATTTAGGACAAGGTCTATAAGGCATCGATTTAAGTAAACTTAACTGTTCTCAGATTTCAAACCGGTCATGCTTTCTAGCTCAGTTTGGCGGCACTGACATAATAATTACATTAAAATATTTTCTCCAAATTAGACCAAAATCTCCCTGAAAACCTGTAAACATTACGTTTCAAAAAATTTGCAACAATGTTGAAAAATTGGCCGCACCACCAACGGGTTAATGTTGTGTGCACGGCGCTTGCTTACGTTATCCCTGCTAACGAATTGAGTGCTTGCCGCTGCGCTTTGTTGTGGCGTATTAATTGTTAAATGAGGCGTGGCGCGTTGATAGTGGTATTTTAAAAAGGATTTATGCAACAACAACAACATCAGCTGTAGCGTCAAGAGAAAAATTACCCGCAAACACTATCGCACGCTGAAGTGTGCAGCAGCGTTTATTAAATAACTACACGCGTCTGCGCAAAACAGATTAATTAAAAGCGACACTCCGCTTGGTCAGCGGTCGGATTAAGCTGCGCTGCGCTGCGCTGAAATTGCGTGTTGTGCGAAATTAATTAACGAAAATGCGAGTAGTATCCACAAATCTATGTTCGACTCTCAACCACCATAAAGCAAGCGAGCGCCCAACAACAACGGCGATATCAAAAACAACAACAACACATTGCCGCACACGGCGCAATTGAAAGGCAAAAATTAATTAGCTGTCAGGCGGTTGTCAGGCATTTAAACGCTTTTCGGCTCAGTGAACCAGCTCGCAGGTAGAGGAGCTGCCAGCTACCCGCGGTACCCACCCCAGGCATCGTCCGTCTGCGTTGCCTTAATGATGGCGCTTTTGGTTGCTTTTTAAGTGGCGTGAAGCGACGTGCTTCGCATTCGAAATGAAGCCAAACGAGCCAGCGATGGATGAGTCGTCGTTCGCGGTGCCTCAAATGACGTGAAGCAGCCGATTTGCGCATGCGCGCCGGCGCATTAGAAAAAAATTGCCAATACCTGCAGTAGGATCATTGCTCTTTTCTATAGAAATATCTGTTCCAAGAATATATATATGTATATGAATGATAAGTTTTATGGTGATTAACAAACTTAAGTATGCAAATTAGCGACATAGTCTATATATGTACATACATACAGGTATATAGTATATTTCTATATAAAAACTGAAAGACATACAAAAACAGGCTTTGTTTCATAATTTGGACTTTTTATTGATTTTAGTGAAACTCTTTGATCACAGCTTCATAAAGCTTCTAATATTATGTAAAACTCCGCTCATTTGCTCATTCAGAGAGCCTATGATCATGTGGCTGAAGTGGGAAACAATGATAAATCATCAGTTCAAGGGAAGAGTTAGACCAGGGTAGTTAATTTCTAAAAGCAAGAAAAAAAATCAGAGTACGTACTTTCTACAGGATGAAATTCATTGGAATAGAAAGATAAAATATCACAAATCAAAAGAAAAATAATTACCGGCGATCAAAGGTTGGAGAAAAAAGTAATGAGAGAGGTATGGTTGATTTTTTAAGGATTAAAAATTATTTAACTTAATTTCCGGCAAAACTACGTAAAAAATAAAACCTTAATTGGATCGAAAGGAGGGGTCTAGCAAATAAATTATACAATATGTTTTCAATCGTCTACGTTGTAAACTATTGTCCAGCAGTTGAATTGGAAATATATTTCCATGGTGTCTGCGTCGCTAACGTCTTAGATTCCGATGGATGACATCGTTCTCACATAGAAAGAAACTTGCGCAGAACTTTATTTTGAAAAACTTGAATTGCTTTTAAATTGGAATTCGCTACACTGCCCAAGGTTTGAATTCCAAACGTCCAGATCGGCCTAAGTATTACCTTATAAATGAGCTAATTCTTAAGAATGTCACGGGATCTTGGCGTAAGGGGCTGTATCAGTGTGACACTTTCAATAAAATTTTCATTATTTTTTTGCTTTTTCGATAGCTTATATTTCCAAAAATATCCTGTTAAATCGGCAAAGTCTTATGTTGAATAGCTTTTGGATGGTAGCATTCCAAGGAGCCACCAGTCGCAGGTGTAGACATATAACCTAGTTATAAGTGAAACTTAGAACACGTTTTTCTCGAAACGACATTTTTCAAGATTGCTGACATCATAACTTAACGAGAAACTGACCAATTGGCTTCAAGTTAAAGCTGAGTAATTTTGAATAAATTTACTATACAATGACTTACAATCTTTTTCATTGGTTGAAAATTGTCAATTTGGCATAAAAAAACGACAATTTTTACCTAAAAAAAAATTTTTTTTTTTTTCAAAATTATGCCATTTTTGATATTTTTCAAAGATTGTAGGGCATTGTATAGGAAATATTTTTAAGTTTAATAAACTTTTTTTTCTTTCAGCTACTCATTCGGCCGGAATCATGCCAGCAGTTGGGGCACTTTTTTTGACACCTTCGGAGATTTTTCAACATTTTTGTAAAAAAAAATCTCAAAATATAACTGAAAATATACCTTATTACGTTCAAAAAAGTTTGAAATATTCAATCGCGTACTTTCTCTTAAAAAAAATCACGAAAATCGCCTAATTTTTCATGCGTCACACTGTTTTAGCCCCTTAAATTATTTATAAAAAAATTTTATAGAGTTTAAAAAATATTCTATTAATTACGAAAAAAAAAAAATTGAAAAAGCTCGTGTTAAAATTTAAGACTAATCGGCTTAGCCGTTTTCGAGTAATGTTGGTCAGCGACTTTGAAAACAGCATTTTGAGAAAAACGCGTTTAATGCTCCAGCCTTGTACTCCCAAGCACTTCGTATTGCCTTTTCAAATTTGCACGTAACTTCGAAAATATTCACCGGAACGATACATCCTTCTTCTATACTGGCGGTTAATAACCGAGTTAGCAACAGCGCGCCAGTCGTTTCTCCTTTTCGCAAGGTGGCGCCGATTCCAAGCGGGGCCAGGTCCTTCTCCTAAAGTTAACCAATGGGATAATCTTTAAAAGATAAAAACCATTTTATAATTTGTTCAATATTTTATTTGAATCAATGATGCCATATTTTCCAAAATCACCCTGTGTAAAATACACAACAGTTTACACCCCGCATTGCCTTGAACAAAACCAAAAAAAAAAACATTTAATTAATTTTAACCTTTTCTGCGTCCTCGTATTAATTTTTTTCAATGCAAAATTGTAATTTTGTAATTTTTTTTTTAATAATTATGACTGTTTTTTTTTGTAACCACCATAATTTCGGCTGGGCAGATTTAACACAAGTGCGCTGACGCCGCCACCGCCGCTGCCATCGCTCGTCGACTTCGCAAAATTCGCGCGTCAAGGTTAAAAAGTTGTTAGCATTGCTGACAGCTTTTGACATTCATTAAAAATTATGTGATGAATTTCTATAAGCTTCGGCTCTGCCGAATAAAAAATGATTGCGCACACGCATATAAACATACATGTATACAACGGATTACCAGTTGCCTAAAGTTCTGGTATTTCACCTTGTCTTACATCATTGAAGATAAAAAAAAACATTAAATCCCGAAATGGTTGGCATGTCGACACAAAAGCAGTAAAATGCATAATTAAATAATGTAAATTATTGCCAAATGAAGGAACGCGTTTAAATACATAAATATTGTATAACATAATCATATAATCAGTGACAAAATGAATGATTTTGACGTGTATGAAATTCGCCTGCTTAACATACTATGTTCCAATAACTCATCGCAAAGGCGAGAACAGCGAGCTGGGAAATTAGTATTTACTATAATTCCGCATAATCTTAATTTGTAAGGGAGGATAAATGATTCAGTAGCGGCTTACTGAATGATAAATATGTGGCTGAACAACCGTCATTTGGTCGTTGAATATTTTAAGAGAATCGTATTTGTTGTTAAATTTACGCATACACTGAAAAATCTCACTAAGTGACAGACCACTCTGCATTGCTTCTGGCACTAACGATCCCTATTGACACTAAGCATATGACAAGCATCTACTGTAACTGCTGCCAGAAGTGTTCAAACGGGTTGTTGTGTCAGTCGTAAGATAGGTGTTGTCTGAAAACTGCTATCAAGTGACAGCGTTGTTCAAAGGTTAGGCCTATTATATCTTGAAACCAAATCTATGTGTTTGGATCAGTTGCGGTCTAAATTTGAAATTGATCATAAAGTTTGATAGCTTTGATGTTATGCATACTCAGCACGTTTTGACATACGAGCGCTATTTTGTATTGTTTACAGTAACTTAAAATATTCTTTTCCACCAAAAACTGGAATTAAATCGCGCTGTTATTTTTTTTATTTGCGGTGTGGATTAACTCAGCAACAGTGAATCTACGAACTTAGTTAAATTGTTGGCGATGAAGCTCCATCCAGGGCCAGTGTTTATTGATGGTATGGTGAATTCAATCCAGGTCGTAAATAACTCAAAAGCGAATGTCGTGAAGGTCATCTAAAATCAGTTGTTCTTCCGGAAACTATTGTTGATATGTGCAAACTGATATTGCTAGGTCGTCATGTGAACTGTTGTGAGGTTGAGACAACTATAGGCATTCATTATTGAAGACACTTTGGCAATCGCTCAAAAAAGGGTTGATTGATCGAGAAAAAATATGAACAAAATACGATTAGGATGCTTCGAAGCACGTCTGTGAGATGGTGTCGGGTGATGATTCGTAAATATACGTGTATGACGCCGAAAGTGCTGCGACTGAGCCGAATCTAACAAAAGCTGTTCGAGCACGAAGCACTTTCAAGCGAATGGTTGCGTGAAATTGTTGCAACCATGGCAATAGAAACAAGTAAGGAAGTGCTAAGTTCGGGTATCACCGAACATTTTATACTCTCGCATGATAAAGTGATAATCGAGATTTCATTATCCGTCATTTACATATATTTCTATTTTGGTTTCTAATGTATATATTATACAGGGAAGGCATCAGATGGAATTCAAAATAGCGTTATTTCGGTGAAGATTAGGTTAGGTTAGAACCGATAGGCACTGAGTTCTTCGTGTTCGATATCAGGGTGACCTTGAAAATATTTATAGTACCGAATTTCATTGACAATCGGTCGAGTAGTTCCTGATCAAATACCGTATTTGTGTATAAGTTTATTGCGACGCCAGATCATCATTGGTTTAATTTTTAAAAAAAAGCCTGGGTGCATCAGATGGAATTCTTCCGTAAAATAGCGTTTTTTCTGGAAGAAGGCGTTTTTTGTTAGTGAACCGATTTCACCCATATTTCGTACATGTCATCAGGGTGTTAAGAAAATATTGTATACCGAAGGTGGGCGTGGTTATTATCCGATTTCTTCCATTTTTAAACTGTATATGGAAATGCCTAAAGGAAACGACTCTATTGAGTTTGG
This sequence comes from Bactrocera dorsalis, assembly GCF_023373825.1. Classification (NCBI taxonomy): domain Eukaryota; kingdom Metazoa; phylum Arthropoda; class Insecta; order Diptera; family Tephritidae; genus Bactrocera; species Bactrocera dorsalis. The sequence continues at coordinate 3,546,189 of NC_064307.1, forward strand.
TTTACATAGCTATAGTGGTTTCCGAGATATGTACAAAAAACTTAGTAGGGGCGGGGCCACGCCCACTTTTCCAAAAAAATTAGGTCCAAATATGCCCCTCCCTAATGCGGTCCTTTCACTTTAATATCTTTATTTATGGTTTAGTTATGACACTTTATAGGTTTTCGGTTTCCGTCATTTTGTGGGCTTGGCAGTGGGCCGATTTTGCCCATCTTCGAACTTAACCTTCTTATGGAGCCAAGAAATACGTGTACCAAGTTTCATCATGATATCTCAATTTTTACTCAAGTTACAGCTTGCACGGACGGACGGACGGACGGACGTACAGACAGACAGACATCCGGATTACAACTCTACTCGTCACCCTGATTACTTTGGTATATATAACCCTATATCTGACTCTTTTAGTTTTAGGACTTACAAACAACCGTTATGTGAACAAAACTATAATACTCTCCTTAGCAACTTTGTTGCGAGAGTATAAAAAGTAGAACAATAAATTTTGAGTGGCGTAAAGCCATTATTGTGTCAGTTGTTTTTCAAGAAAACCAACCGCCGAAGACGAATCCTCTTCACTCCGACGGTGCGAGCTCTCACGCATCTGCTTTTTTGACTTAGATAAAGTAAAGGTCAACGTATTTCTACAGCTGAAGAGTAGAACAGTTCAAGAACATTTAAAGTGTATAGATCTTAAGGGAAAATATTTTGTAAATCAATAAAGTCGAAGTATAAAAAGCAACCCTCGTGGTTTTCTTAAGACTCACCCTTTTGCTAATCACTGGCGTTTGATGCCGATATTTGAGCTTTGCTCTTTCTGAAAAATCTACAAATGAGAGCAACAAAAATATTGTAAATGTCATAGAGTAGTAAGTTAATAGCTGAACGAAATATTATAATCGCTTGCAGAGCTCTCTATTTCATTAAGCGGATTTATTTGAATTATACCAGTTGTCTGTTCGTTTCGCCACTCCTCGAGGCTTGGTTAATAAGCATACACTGGTTATCAAAAGGAGTGCACTGTCAGTTGTGTTTTCTTCGAACCCAGGGCTCTCTAATAAAAAATCTGAAAATTATGTAATAGTTTTTCTAACGGTAATTAAGTCTCAGCAAGAAATCTCAATCTGAAGGCGTATTTTTCAATTCAAAAGTCTCCCTACAAAAACCAAGCAACTCTTGCCAGACAAATTTTCTTCCCCAGCGTTGATGAGATGCGCAACCTATTACTATGTTGCAGCAACATTGCCGTTATTAGGCACGTCTCCAATATATTCTACACGAATACATTAAGTATGCAAGAATATATATTTATAAGTACTTATATTTATACTTGTGTGTGTGTATATGTGACTGTGTAGGCAAGCTTGTAAATCATGTTGAAGTGTATAAATAAATTGGCGAACAAATTAGATAAAAATAAATGCTATGCAAAATTTCAAATGCCATCCATCATGGCACGCTTGAGCGCAGGAGCGCATACCCAGTTCATTATGCGCTCACGGATATTTTGCAGTGCAAATGCCAAAGCCAAAGCACAAAGAGAAGACGCAGAAATCATTGCGAAATCAAAACACAGAACTAGCGAAACTCAACGGAGACCAGACAGACATCCGCAAGACGAAATAGTTTTCTTAGCGCGCGACTTGAAGACGCGAAGCAGCAGCGACGGGGCAAATGCAAATATTTATGCGCTTTGTAGGTGTGTGTGTGTGCGAATATGCTAAAATGACAGCGGCGAAGACATGTTGATGAGCTGATTGAGGGGGTGATGCGTTGACAATAATAATAACAACACTTGAAAGGCGGCTGCTGTTGCCGCTATTGGCTGTTGCAACAACAAACAGCAACAACGCGCGCAACGCACAGATATCAACTACTTTGCACTTTGCCAGATACTTAACGCGCAGAAATTTACAAGTCATGCCTGCTGCAAATTGCAACGCGTACCAAGGCGGCGCAGCAAAGGCAAAGTGGCAAGTGGCAAGCATGTGGCATGTAGCAACAGATACGAACGCGCCCAAGAATGCGCTGTAATATAGATGTAGTTGCATGCAACGCACGCGGGTGTGTGTGTGCGTGCTGTTGTCGCGTGTGCGCGAGATCACAAACCGCGATCGGCGTGCGCGCCTCTCAACTGTGTAATGGATGCGCTGTGGCAACAACAACAGCAATAGCAACAACGGCAATTGGCAGCGGCAACAACTTGTAATATATTTAGCCAATTTTCAACGCTTGTTGACAAAACTGTCAACAAAATAGCAACAAAATTGTGCATGACACCGAATGAGGCATCCAAATTGTGCATCCAAACACATGTGGCATGCGACGCACGCACGCACGCAATCCGTTATTCGCCAACATACACTTGCATTCGCATGCTTGTGTAAAAAAACTCGCACATATGTGCATAAGTATATGCGTGTGTATGTAAATATAAGTGGCAAGCACGTCGATGCCACGGTAGCAGCAACGGTTCACAAACTCTTAGGCACACAGTGGAAGCAGTGCGGTGCACCGGCAGCAGTTGTGACGAATTCACAGATTGCCGCTATGAAAGATTGCCGCCGCTCAACGCCCTCCGCTGCCCCCCGCTGCTGCACGCTGTGTTCGCCAGCCTGAATGGCTTGTCCGTCCGTGCGCTTCCAACTCAATAGCGACAACAGTGCGCAGACAGCAAACTGGATGAGTTAGCGACGTTTTGATATGCATCAGCGATGTTGCCGCTGCTTGGTTAAGTGAAAAATTTTCTCGAATTGCCTGCTATTTTCGAAAATGGCGCAATTAAAAAATCTCATTTGCGCTCGCAAAGTAGTCAAACTCATTTCAGGGCGCTGCCGGTGCGTATTTAAAGACTGCCAAGTGATTTAAGTTTTTACTTCGCCGGATTGTTGTTGCTTTGGCTCTTTGCTGAACACAGGAAATGGTCCATGACTTGACGTTCGTCACTGGCTGGAAGAAAAAAGGAGGTGAAATGCCGAATAATGCATTAAAATGCCTCGTCTATGGAAAAGAAGCGAACTGATTTTGTATGAAATAGATTCTCTTGTGTTAATAAAAGGTGATAGATGCGTTGGGAAAAATGTAATTAGTTGCTTAAAGCGTATTTATAGAACATTTTCGCACTTTTTTGATGTTAAGCGCACAAAAATTATTTTTTTTTTATATTTTTATTTCTTATTTTATTTCTTGATGACTGATTTAGGGAAAAAAGGTTTTAGTAGCAATGGTAAAATTTCTTAAAAAAAAACGAACAGTTGAAATGAAATCATATCTTCATACAAGAGTAATGTTGTCGCTAGAGATCACCAGGGTTGCGATATATTTATTAAAAAAAAAAAAATTGATTAAAAACCGAAAATTAAATTTTAATCATAAAATCGGAATTAAAAGGTGATAGTGGAATAGTCCTTTTCATCCAAAGGTGGATATGATAACGATTATCGTTAAGAAATTGAAGTTTGCAAGCGCAAAATAATTTTGAACTAAAAAAGAAACAATTTTTTATACCCTGAATATTCTATATCTAGTTTTCCACAAATAAAATATAGATGATCAGCATCACGAGCTGAGTCTATGAGCATGTCTCTCTGTCCGTCTTTCAGTTTTTGAGATGTCGGTCTGAAATTCTGCACATTCCCGGAACCACCGGTATCGGATCACTACGGGATATGGTTGCCATTTAAACTGAACAAACGAAATTAAGATCTTGTCAGGACTATAATATATACATATGTCATATAAATCGACCGATAAAAATCAAGTCCTTTATAGAAATTGTGTGGAGATTCCTCTAGCTCGGTGAAACTGAAGTAATCTCTCAAAGAGATAATTGTCTCTTTGAAATGTTGGCCGCGTCAATTTTCTATTATTCGTTCGAGCATTTCGACTGGTAACTTTCGAATGACACAATTGATGTTTTGCTCCAAGGCCTGAATCGAAGCGGGCTTGTCCGTATAGACTTTAGGCTTTATATGTATACCCCCACAGAAAACACAGTCTAACAGAAATATAGACCGATGATTCCACCGGCCCATAAACCACACCAAACCGTTGTTTTTTCTGAAGGAAATGGTAGCTCTTGAATCTCTTCAGGTTGCTATTCTTCCCAAATGTGACAATTTTGCATGTTTACATACCCATTGAGCTAGAAATGAAACTTATTGCAGAACAGCATTTGTTTCGAAAACGTCGGATATTCTTGAAACTCTTCAAGAGCACATGAAGCGAAGCGACTCCACTTAGGAAGGTCGAGTGGCTACAATTCTTACACAAGCTGTATTTTGTACGTTTCCCTTATTTTGATAAAGCTCTCTGGCCTTTCAACAAAAAAACGAAAAAGGTATGTCTGTATTTTTCCACCAGCAAGCATAATACCTTGCTACTGTAAAAGACTCGAATAATGACTTTTTTTCTGATTGCTATTTACTCATGATAGGTTAAAAACATTGAAGTGAATCCCAAACCAACGACTGTCAGCTCTTCTTCTAAAACGTTGAGACTTCCTTCGACCTTAGTTTGACGATCATCAATGAAATCATCTTGTCGATTGGTGGTCCTTCCAACGGAGTGGAGGTCTTTCTCTTCCTCTTCCTCTTCATCGTCCAAGCCTTTGCACCCTGGCAGATACTGCGTCAAATACGCTAAGAGCAATAGTGCCTTTATCCATTTGGACGACATGACCTAGCCAGAGTAGCCGCTATCTCTTAATTCGCTGAGTGATGTCAATGTCGTCGTATATCTCATACAGCTCATCCTTCCATATACTACGGTATTCACCGTCGACCATAAATGTTCCGCAGAATCTTTTTCTCGAAAACTCGTAACGCCGACTTATCTGCTGTTGTCATCGTCTATGCCTTTACACAACATAGCAGAACTGGGATGATGAGTGATTTGTGGAATTTTCTTTCTGTTATAAGTAAGCTAGCAACAATTAGGGAGATCGTTTCCTTGTATCGAGACTTTAGTACTGCTAAGACAACTGCAATTGGTAAATGTAGCCTTAACAGAAAAGGAAATGTTCAATTATTTGTAGCGTTTTGGTTAAGGGAAATAATTTGGGTATGTTTAGGTTGGGTTTAAAGGTCGATCATAAAAGGGATCTCTATTGTGCGATCTAGAACTCCTATAAAATTGATTATAAAGACTAAATCAACGAAGCGCTTTGAACCGATCACAAATTTCTTGAGGCGGCTAATGTCAGTTTCGGCTATATCGACTAGTTCGACGATGGTATGACTACTGCGATATTGCATCCTTAGTTTTAATGGCTTTGTTCAAGCGTGATGTAATGTGATCATTTATAAAAGTCTGGTTTTCTTAGATTTTGTGACTTCATTAGTTGTTGTCCTAACTTCTGAAGACTAATTTCTATTTACATACAAAGATTTAGAAACAATTTTGTGAGCCCATAAATGAAGTGGAGAAAAGAGAAGAACACATTTTCACGCCATTTTTCAAGTATATAAAGAAGCAGATCGATTATCGTGGAAAATGTTTCAGCTTGGATGTTGTTTTATGCTGAAGAATACTCACTTCATTTTTTCTTCTCTCATTTAGTTGCAAATAAAACGTTTCAAATTAGTAAATCGAAAAACTGGTCGGCAGTTCAAGTACACTGTGTGATAATTCAATATAAAAAATCTGTTTTTCAAAATGCGAGTGCTTTTGGCGCTTGAGAGCAACTCAATGAGCGCAGTAATCAAAAACACCCACGACAAATACAACAACAATTGGGCACACAATGAGGAAAATAAACAATTTACTGTGGAAATGAAATTCAATTGCAAAAACAAACATTTGTGCGCTTTAAAATAATTTCACTTCAACTGACAATGCAAAAACACCAACAAAAGTCAGCCCTCGAACACATTTCGGTAATTTTCGAGTAAAATTTGAAAATTCCGCTGAAAATCGAATTTAGTTGATATGCATGATTGGTTTAGCGTTTACAATTTATTTTTGGGCGAATTCTTTGTGCGAAAATAAGCGCAAACAAAACCAAGCGCTGTGCATTCGGGCAAGCGCGCTGGTCAGCGAGAGTGTGTGTGTACACGAATGCAAATAAATTGTGCGCAAAACACTTCGGCGCACACACACTCATGCGTACTCACGCATACAAGTGCACGGCAGTATCGGCGCACATCTAATTGAAGCAATTATTGAAAATGATAAATTCGAAATTTATTTCGGCAGCGCCAACAACACCAACACTCACATATGTATGTATAAACCTCGCCATAGTACACCCTGTTTTTATGTGTGCGTGTGTGTGGGCAAAGGTAACAGCGCTCACATTGTTGTCAGTGCATGACACACACACCAACGCATGTGCGCCACTTTTGCCTGCTTCTTTGCAGGTGTGTGTTTATCATTCACGGCTTTGCGGCGCTGATTTTTGACAGCCGCACTGGCGATTTGCAATAAAATCGGTATCTGCCCTCCCAACTTATGTATGCGCGCAGCGGCGACCACTATGCCACGTTGCTGAATTTGCCGCCGACGCCTGTGGCACTGCAACAATTGCTGCCGCCAGAAGCCATCGCAATTTTCAGAGCATTTAGATTTCCCGATTTGTGCATTCACCTAGCTTCGTTCATTTGCCGGCCATTATAATGTGGCAAATGTGTCGCACCCGTATGCGACGCTCGCCGTGAGCCACCGCCAGCGCCACCGCCTGCGCTGCCGTCTAATAATAAATAATCAAAATAGAGAAATTAGTTTCGCAGATTATATTTGTGCGCAAATAATTTGTTTGCGGCTGATTGTGTGCAAAATTATATTTCGAATTTATCTCAATTTTCGCCTTGCAGCGCCCAGTGCTCGTTCATTATTTTGTTTGTCTGGCGCGTTGTTGTTGCGTGGCCACCGCCGCGGCGTATGAGCGATATAAGTGCAATTATTTGGGCGATTTTTAAATAGTTTAATGAAGCGACGCCATCTACGTAGTATTTAGTGTAGAAATAATCTTCATAAATGAATTAAAATCCATTTTATTTTTACTCTTAAAAGTTTTCATATTTTATTTTCCTCCCGATCTTTTATTATGTCGCTTCAATTGAATTGAATTATCTAAAATCATTGAGAAACCAGACTTCCAATACTTGCCGATTTTATATTTAGCAGCTCTAGTTTTGGAGATAAGTCAGTTTAGAATCTAAATGTCATACTAAATATCACTTGCAACTAGCCGTTCCCACAGTTGACGGGTCTGGCAGCCGCAACGCACCCAGATTTTTATACGGCAAAGTATTTCAGGTATACTTTCTGTCACTACATCAACAACAAACACATTTATATTGACCTGAAATAGCCTAAACTGAGCTCCAAAACTGATTTTAATATAGCCTTTTTGGGCAAGTGTGACGAATACTTAACTCTAATATCTTTTGAAGGAATTTTTAATCCCTTTACTACAGTCTCTTGTGAACTATGCTTTCAAATGTCTTTTGTTGTTGCTTTTTACGAATGCAATGGCTTTGTATGGTTTTCCAGGTAGGCATAAAGTTGTCCTAATAAAAAACACATTTCTTGGCCAAAATTCGCTTTTAGTACGCAACTGAGTTGCCATCGAAGGCCATAAACCTATTGTAACAATCCTTCAACTTTTTATATAAGGTTTAGCAAAAAGAAATCCATTATGTTTGCAGCAATCCACTTTCCGAGTCCCTAATGGCATGAACTGGCTCTGTTGCTTTTGACAACTTAATCTTAAAGTGAATTCTTCACAAATGAAATTATTCGCCATAAACAGGAACAGGTAGTAATAACTTTGTGCGAGGTCCGTACTATAACCTAGGTTAATAAAAACAACCCAAGGCTTCTGGTAAGTTACTTTCTTTGTGTTTAGCCTGCCGCTGTCCTGATGGATCTTACTTTTCTTCTATTGACCAAAACTGACCACTTCTCGGCAATTGCTTCATACAGATGGCCCAATTGTTCTCATTCAGAGTTTGTCCTACCGATCCCCCTAAGCAGATTGCAGAACCTTTCTAGCCTTCAAACAAGACTTGACCATCACCATATTCACTTGACGTTGTGAAAAGTGATCTAATTCTCATCACCAGTAACCATCCGTTTTAGCAATAGATCGATTTTCCTGTGATTCAGCAATGATTTGTAGATTCTATCCGTGAGGTGCTTTTTCATTGCCTAGAATGGCCATACAGTCGAAACAGTGGCCACATGGGTGGACGAGTTCCAATACTTTATCGACATTTTCGACAATTAGTGTTGGTTGGATGAATCAAAAGTATTCTAAGAATCTCTGAATAGGATATGTATATTAAGTTTGCCACGAAGTTGCTAACACCCAGGCATTTCAATCCAACACCCTTAAAATTTTATTTATAAACTCTCAGCGTTACAAGCTGATTCGATTTAACAATGTTCGTCCGTCTGTCTGTTTAAGTACATGCGAACTAGTCGCTCAGTTGTAGAGATAACGATTTGGAATTTTTTCCATGGAAGGGTCGATATCGGGCCTCTATTGATTATAGCTGCCAGATTTGACCAGATATCTTCATGAAATCTTAGAAGGAATTGTAGTTAACGGTAAAATTAGCGAATAAGTTGTTTAGATCGGACCACCATAGCCCATACATAGCATACGTATATGTATATTAGAAACTGAACGATAAAAATCAAATTCTTGTACTGAAAATTTTTTAGCTGGTAAGGGTATTCTAGTTAACATTTTTAATTGTTATTTGTTTTTTTTTGTTTTTGTTTTTTGTTTACAAATTCCACGCTTTATCCACTTTTGCTATAATTATTCATACATACTTATGCTTAAATGAATAAATAGGCGTTCAATATAATCTTTCGACCAGCGAATGTTTTTACATTAGCGAAAATTATTTCCGCTTCTAATTTATATAACATTACATCTGCAAATCTGTATGTAAGCAACAGCAAATTCAATGAACAGTTGTAGGCTAATGTTTCTAAAAAACATTCCGTGTGAGCGTGTTTCAATTAAGTTATAAATTTTGATATTTTTATTTCTGCCGCAGCTAAGCTTAATATTTTTATTATTTTTAGTGTGATTTAATATGTGAGCGCCAACACACACACACTCACTCGTGCATATATACAAATTTCTATGGCAGTTAGCCTAAAAAGCCCAGAGCTGCAAGCTGAAAACCACAGACACACACACACATGCAAGCGGTAATTTTATTAATTTCGCACAAGTGATTGCAAATTCATGTGTGCAAATGTGTGCGTGTATGCGTGTGTGCGTGAGTGTGTGGATGTATGCCAGCAGATCACACCACAGCGCTTTCCAAATTTATATTATTAATTTTCTAATAAATTTTCGACAAATCGCGAAATGTCAAAACCGCATAAATCGCCCGCGGTGTGAGACGGCGGACGGTGGCGGACGCCGGTGGACGGCTGGTGGACAGCCAACGTGACGTTATAATTCATAAACTAATTTTCACGCAAGCACACATGAATTCGCACAGCAAATTTTCTTTTATTTTTTTTGTTTTGCTTTTGGCATATGCACATACACACACACTCAGTCTATGTGGATTGGTGTATATGCCTGCCAAAAGTCACACTCACTGTGCATGTGTGCATATGTTGCACTTATGCCGTTATGCTCGTTTGTTTATTGATGCTTTTATTTCACTTTTGCACTCGACGACTGCAACAGCAACAACAACAAGCGCTGCCAAGCAATTTAATTTAGATTTAATATTCGAATTTCATACTCGTTATCGCTCTGGTGGCATCTGTGAGTGCGCACATGCACACATACATACAAACTTAGATGATCAGTCAGTTGAGAGGTAAGAGGGGTGTAGTGATTGCGTTATTATGCATCAAGTGTAGTATTTTTAGAATTCGAATATTTTTGAATGTTGGCTTTCATTTCAGGAACTAAAAATTTATCCCGTTATATATTGTTTACCTTTTTTCTTCGAAATGGTTTGTGACTTAGCTAAATTCCAGATATGTTTTAGTTGCTATTTACTCATCTCTGATTAGTGAAATTTAAGTTGCAGGTTGCTTCGAGGTGTGTAAATGGTTTTACGGCAGCATTTACTATATAAAGAAGTTTCTTTCTCGTACAATATGTTTTTCTTCATAGTGGTGTGTGACTCCGCTAAACTCGATTATGGTGCATATATATATTAAAAAGTAAAGAAGCATATTTTTTATAGCACAAAAAGAGGTAAACATTTTTGTATGAATATCGATCCGTCAGGTTATATGGCATTTATGTATATGCTATGGGGGCCGATCGGAATAACATGTTCGGAAATTATTCCGCGGCCTTCGACAATAGTCTAAGCCAAAATTCGTAAAAATAATTTATTAAATAAAACAGTTTTCAATCTAGTACAATAACAAGTTTTGGGACAGTCAGCTTACATGTTACAGGTGTACGATCCGAACAATATGTTCGTAGATTACGGTGGTGCCTTTTGATAATAGTCCGTGCCAAATATCCTAAAAATATTAAAAAAAAAATCCGTGCAAAAACATGATTTTTATCGGTCAGTTTGTGCGACACCTATGGGCTATAGTGATCCGATTTAAAAAATGTATTTGGAGATTGCAGCCTCGCCGTGGACAATAATCTGTGCTGAATTTCATGCAGGTTTCATAAAAGAATTTGATTTTGATCGTTCGGTTTGCATGACAGCTATATGTTATAGTGGTCCGATATCGGCGATTCTTTGGAAGATTGATATCTCAAAATTTGAAGAACTTCTCGGTTTCTAAAAAAATTTCAGAGTAATATTGCTATTAGTAGAGGTCACTTAGCGCCCAAACCCTTCCCTGCTCCGTCCTTGTACCGCATGCCACATTATAGACAATTCTCAAATGTTTTTTCAACCCGTACACCCATTCACCCTTCACCATCTCACTCTTCAAATGGGTTGTTTAGAATTTGGTTGCCTCAACTGCTGTCGATTGCGCTTATTAGCGCTTTGTTGTTGCACATGCCGCATGACAGCACTGCGGTCATTGTTGTTTATTGTGTGACTGCTGCTGTTGAAATATATATTTTGATTCTCGGAGTATTTTGGCAGGTGGCAACGCTGTCGCTGTGCTGTCAGTGGCGGTATCGCAGCCGGCTTTGAAATGAAAATGCGTCAACTTTTCAAATGCAAAATTACTCGCTAAATAATTTGTGCGCATTGAGGCAAACTGGCACAACACCAACAAAAATGCAATGCTAACCGAATTATTGCGACTCGTATCGGTTGCAGGTGGTGGCAGGATTTGTGGCAAGCGCATGCAGCTGTTGCCATATGCGGCCCTAGCCATAGTCATGTGCACGGGTGCGTGTGTTTGTGTTTGTGTGCCTGTGAGTGGAGGAGCCATTGGTTCAACGCGCCGTATACGTAACATTATTAATAGTTATATGTAGTTGCAAATCTATTTTTGCTAATAGCATTAGTGTGCGCGTTGTTGTTCATGTAGTTAATATTTTCGCTGTTGTTGCTGTTGGTTATTTGATTTGCCGTTACATGTGTGCGCGCACTTATCGCTGGCTTGCAGGTGCGAACTGCTGACGTCGACGGCTGTGGCAGCGCTGCATATTTGATTTTGTTGCCACACGGCACCCCCCTCCTTCGCCCATCGGTTCCTAGCTGTTGCGCGTTCTATTCCTGTGTGTGAGTGAGTTAATCGAAAAGTGGGTGAAATTGCCTGACAAGTGGGCGGCTTTGTTGGCGCAAGCGACTTAGGTGGAAGTTCAATGATAAGCGTTGTGCGCATTTACCGTTTGTACTACGCTTTTGTTGTTGTTTTTTCATAAAAACTACGAAATGCGCGCCTAACAACGTTTGAGCAAAGTCTATGTTGAAAATTTACATGTAAACGCACATTCCTGTATATAAAAGCTATGTGTGAGTGTATGTGTTGCTTTACCTACAGTTATGTCTATGTATACGTATATATTCTTATTGTGGCAAAATGAATTAATGAATATTTTGCACGCGGCAAAATTTAACGTCACTTGCGCGTGTAATATTTATGCGACATAAGCAACGCAAGTGTAATATCCCATATATCATACACATATACTTGCCAGAATTGATATACCAAAAACCACTGACAGTTATCGTGTAACAGAATGAGAAATGTGGAAACATAAGCAGAGCTTGGGCAGAGCGAATTGACTATATAATGTAATTATGTTTGGCAACTCTGTGATAATGCTATTTGAATGTCTAGAGGAAGACAATTTTAAAGAATTTCGAGCATTTTTTGACTATTGGTTACAAAGGAGTTTAATATTTTTACTATCCATTTTTATAAATTTGCAACATGTTGCTACTGAATACATATAATAGTTTTGTTGACCTCAACTCAAGTTTGGCACAACGAATTACAACAATAAAGCAATATAAGCAATATACTCGTATAGTCCCCGCCTCTTATATATATATGTATATCCAAATTTCCCATACCAATAAAGCTTTATCACCCAAACTTACGCAGGACATATTTTTAACCTTCTTACGATAGCGTGAAAATTGACGAAATCGGATGATAACCGATCCCACATCACTGTCGGCGCCAGTACCCATAGTTGACTTCTAACCACAAAAATAGGTCAGTGTGTGATATATACCATGCCTGCGTGTCAAAACCCTTAGCCCTCATATACCTAAATAAAGATTTTCGAATTTCGGAGTAACTTCATACCGCATACAAGGTTTGCCCGGAAAGTAATAGGACTGAGTCGATTAAAAAAAATTTATTGAAACTTCCTTAATTCCTTAAAAACTTTCAAAATAGGCTCCTTTTGCATCGATGCAGCGCTGCCAGCGCGATTTCCAAGCATTGAAGACGGCACGAAAGCCGAGGTGCCTGCTGCTTGGATCCCCTCTGTCGTCTCAAAATGCTTGCCCTTCATGGTCCTTTTCAGGCAAGGAACCAAAAAAAATTCCGTGGAGGGCAGAACTGAGCTATAGGGCGGCTGCAGACGCGTTGAGATGCCAGCCTTGGTTAAGTAGCTATGCACAAGAAATGCGGTGTGAGTCGGGGAGTTGCAGTGAAGCAACTTCCAATCGGCTGCGATGTCTTGTCGGACCCAAATGACCCTTGCTTTGAGTCTCTTGAGGACTTTCACGTAAAACTTGGCGCTGACGGTTTGTCCAGGGGGAACAAATTCATGATGAACGATGCTTTTGATGTCTAAAAAAACAATGAGCATCGTTTTCACTTTGGATTGCCTATTTGTCTCGGGATCATACTCAAAGATCCATGATTCGCTACCTATGGTTACGTTATTCAAACGTCTCTGTCACACACCCACAAAAACAGGTAGCACGAAAATGTTTGTCCTGACTCTCCAGGTGCTCGGAGACAACTGACCAGCAGCTCGTTCGTTAGCTAGGAAGACATACAGTCTTTTCCAATATTCCCAACACCTGAAGATATTTAGCCGGTTTTTGCAAGAGTATATGGAAAAATATTTGGTTATACGCGAACTTAGGTATTCCTTAGTCGAAACCTCTTCTTTAACTTTATAGATGTTATTCTCATTAATAGAGCTCTTGATGCCGCTAAAATACTTCTGTTCGTGCTAATGTTGACTTCCCAAAATATTTCTAAATTTCAATCAATATCTTTGGTAAATGTTTGTATTTTTGTGGTAAAAATCACGATACAAATTTTTCGCGTCGTAAACAGACACCCGTTAAGCTCAGACTAATTGTCCGATTCATTTTGGATGATATTCTTACTTTAAAAACCTAAATTAAAATAATTCAAGCTGAAATTTCGAAATCTACTTTGTTCCGTAAGTGAGCTCTTACACTGCGATCGGAGTTCTGTGCTCCTAATTTCACATTACATACTTTCTCTTTCTATAATTTGTTGAGGACCGGCGAAGTGTATGACTTTGATTAAATGTAGCTGTGTTTCTTGTCATATTAAGTCTGAATATGATTATCGAATACACCACTCTCATGATATTTGTCCGGATGTAAAATTTAAAAGTATCAAAAATATACCCAACTTCGAAACGGTGGATGATATTTTTCCAGTAGAACATACATATTTTGTTGTACTTGTGTCAACAATTTTAAAACATTCTGCTTATTTTTCTATATATCTTTCCGATTTAATTGATTTCCAGACCTATTCTCAAAAGGGTCTTTTTTGACTAAAGGAAGCAATAAACCAATTTTTTAAGCTTTCTGATGTATCCTTATTTATCATTGTTCAACACATAAGTTGTGAAGGAATTGAGTATACTCAGCTGTCTCTTTGTTATACCAAAATCAATCAGTGCATTCTTCGGAACATTCTTATAATCCGCTACTGCACATCGCAAACAGCGACAGTTATTTATTTTTAAATGTAGCACCAAGCATGTAGCATCAATTGGCCGTGCAAATGTTGTGCAACATGTAGCCAGCAACATTCACGCGCTGAGCACCTTGTTTTGCCGCTCTATCGCTGATTACGGACGATTTGCTTCTTTTCCACTGTCTGCTTGCTTTGGCCATTATTCATAACGTTGTCAGTGGCATTGTCATTTCAGTGGGCGCAGCAGCAACAACAATAATAAAAACAACAACATGAAGTGTATCGGTAATCAGCACAACAACACGGTGACGCATAATTTACAATTATTTCAAGGACACATTGATGGTGTCGCCGGTGGAGCTGGCCAAGTGCTAAAGCGCTTAACATTAACATGCCCGCAAAATGACAAACGCAACACAACTAAAAGACACAAACAAAAGCAATAAGCAACAACAACAACAAACAGCAGAATAATGTCAACTGCAGCAGCAGCTGAAGCGGTGCGGGGGGCGGAGGGCGGTGAATATTCAGCCAAATGTCGACTGCTGCAAGACGTGCCAGAAATACTTAATACAAATGCGTACTTGTCTACCACGACAACAATAGCAATAAAAAAACAATAACCGTTCGAGTGACAATATTAAGCATATACAGCAAAAATAACAACAACAGGAGCAATAACACTGCGGCTGGGTGATTTTAAGTGAAAAATTGCAATTTTAACGCCCGCGCGCGCATTCGAGCCGCGCCGAACGTGCGCTACGTGTGAGCAGGCAGCCGCACAGCCGCATAGCCGCATTGGCAGCCAGGCGGACAACGAGCCGACGCGCTGATGCGACTAATATGCAGAGTGGATACGGCACGAGCAATCTCATTATACACACTTAACCGTTTGCAAATACACAATCCATATACATACATACATAGGAGTATGTGTGTGTGTGCATGCGCCAAGACACCGCTGGGCCAGCCACTTGGTGCGTCCGCCTCTTTGGGAGTTGTCTCGGAGTGGACAAGCAGGCGGGCAGACAAATGGGCAGACGTGCCTAGACAGCGACAAAGCCTTTCGGAATCAGCGCACACTAACACACACACACACACATAGTAGCACGCACAAGCGTACGCGCATTTAGACGTCCGGCAGTCATCGTCAAGGCATGTCGCCTGCTCGCCAATGCGTCCGCCAATCTAAAGTGGTGGGTAGCTGCGGCGCGACCAACTCGGCGTCGTTGCTGTCGCTGCTGCAGCAATTGACCGTGATGAAGGTGAACCGGATGGTTTTAATTTTCTTTCACTTCAACTACAACAACAACAACAGCAGTAAACAGCAAGTGAAGAATAAAATCATTTCAATTTCATTATGTCGCTTTGTTTGCGCGCTGCGCATGTGTCGCCATGTGTGTGTGTGTGTGGTTGCTTGTGTCCTTTTCGTTTCGGTCGTCGTTCGTTGGACGTCTGTCATTGTCGTCGTCGATTTACTTATTATTTCAATATTATTATTTTTAATTCTTGTTGCTTGTGATTAAAATAGCGCCGCCAAGTTGTTCTGTCAAAGTTATGCGTCCAGCGAAGATCGCAGTCGCGATAAAAGAATTAAAAAGAGTCGACAAAAACCGAAAGGAAGAAAAGATAAAACACTTAAGTGAAGCTAAGGTAGGCATAAATATATTAATAAAGATATAGATATCGATATCAATATAGATATAGATATAGACATATGTATAGATAGATAGAATCGATAAACAAAGGTCGCTAGTCCCCATATTTCTATGCATAAATGGTAACCAATACATATGTTACTTCAAAATAACTTTCACAGAGCCCTTCTAATAACTTTATATAGGGCCTATACTTCATAACATTTGGGTTGGTATATTTAGGTTAGGTTTTGTATTGAAAGTATCCAGAATACTTTGGAGACCCTCTAAACATATATATATGTAGAATAAATAATACCTATGTCGAGCTGAATAGATTTAGTAATGTTTGTCTGTCGATAAATACGCGAAATAGCCCCTAAGTTTTTACGATATCGATTTGAAATGTTTCACAAGTATTTTTCTCATTTGTTTCGGATACAATTGCCATAAAAGTTGATCGATAAAAATCAGGTCCTTGTACGGAAAACTTTTTTATTTGACCAGATAATTTCACTAAATTTGGCACATGCTATATTACTGTTCAAAGCAATGGTACAATATCCGATCAGCCCTTATAGTATAAGCACACTTAATATTTGTGAAGGTTACTATAGCTTCGTTACACGTTAACGTTGTTTTTCGGCTTTGTATTGACTTTCTTCGAAACAGGTTATATATTCTTGAGAAACCATCTCCAACTTGATATTCGTAATTTTTTTAAGATACTTATTTAAGTGACCAGTTTTTTCCATCGTGGATTCCATATGAACGACCTTCCCTATAACTAATCATACATCTCCAGATGAGAACGCAATCCAACGAAGTGCTAGATGGTTTTTTTGGTATTCAGCTCAACAAAAGATATAAATATGTACATATATCGTTTCTGAACTTGTCCGAAAGTTAAATGCGCGTGTAAAATTTTGCAGACTCTAAGCTCACTTTTGGCATGTAAAGCTTTTGCGAGCTCCTTCCGACTGCTCTTTTTGACCACTCTTGTGCATAATCCGCCAAAAATTTTACCTGATATTTCCGAGCACTTTTGCTAATGTACAAAAATATGCATTTTGATCTTTGTTGTTGTCTATATAATATGCATTTTGAACGCTAAATTTTATTTTGTTTCCACTCTAACGAGTTCACGGAGAAATGCCATACTTCATTAAAATCTCACAGCTCCAAAGCAGTGCCCTTTATTATAGCGCGTTAATACCCGTTTTTTCTTTAATTCTTTATCATATATGTAAATCGTATGTATCTTCATAATATTTCTACTTCTTTATTATATTTTTCGTTTATTGGCGCATTTAGAGATGCCACCCAAATTGACAGTTCCTCGGAAATGACTTATTTGTCCCCAAAGAATTCCAACGAAGACAGCTCCAGTTGTGTATGCAAATACATACATATAAACATTTTTTTCTTTTCCCTTTTTTTGATGCATTTCTTCATCCACACACACATAACGGCACACACATTTAGTCGTATTTATATGGGCTCCTCTTATATTCCATAAATCAAAGTTTTTTGTGCAAATAATTCACCCAGAAAATCGCTCAAAACAAAAGCTGCGAAATCAAAATTTTTTGTTGCCTGCAGAAATGTTGACACAGTCTTCCTGGAACAGAAGAGCGATTTTAGTTGTTTTTTGAATTCACTTTAAAAGCGCTGAGAAAAAAGTCCATGCTTTGCGCTGCGGCAGTGAGACGGCGCGAACGCAGCTCAGGTTTCAGCGAAGCGGTGTCGAAAGTTGTTTAAAAAAAGTATATAAATAAATCAAAAACTACAAAATTATGACAGAATTATTGACGACAGTCACACTTTTCGCTGTAGATAAATATGCGAATTAGTACCTTTCTCTAAACTGAAACTTTCCATGGATTGTTAGATTACCCTTATATCCATATTCATAGCTCAGATAACACTCTTGTTCTGCGAGCTTTGAAAAATGTACATATTAAGCTAAAGAAAGAACAATCGAAGTAGAGATTAAGACCAGCTCTATCTTATTCCTCGGCAGACGGGCCCGCTTTGTTGCTTTATAGAATTTAATAAAAGTATTTCAGAGCTCACACTGCGATATATATGAAAGTAAGAGATTAATGATTGAATATTTCGGGACATAGAATTGGAATGATGGAGGAGTCTTATCTAAAACCGAGCACCATTAGCAAAAGATAAAAAAGACGTCCGTTCTAGAAATTTCAATGTGAAAGATGCACCTCGCTCTGGTCGACCTATCGTCGAGAAAGTCGATGAAATAATGAAAAAGATTGACCAGCCCCGTCACACCAGCAGCCATGACATCGCTAAAGAACTTAACATTCATCATCAAGCGGTTTTGAACCATTTAAAAAGGCTGGCTACAAAAAAAATTTAATAGATTGAATTAACATCTGCGATTGTTTGCTGAAACGAAATGAAATCGAACGATTTCTGAAGCGAATGGTAACAGGAGACGAAAAGTGGGTCAAATACGACAAAGAAAATGCGAAAAAGATAATGGTCCAAGCGTAGTAAGGCTCAACAAATGGTTGCAAAGCCAGCATTGACGCCTCGAAAGGTTATACTGAGTGTTTGGTGGGATTGAAAAGGAATCAACCACTATGAGCTGCTCTAGCTTGGTCGAACGATTGATTTTACATTTTACTGCCAACAACTGATGAGATTGAAGCAAGCAATCGAAGAAAACGTCCGGAACGTTAAACAGAAAGAGCCTCGTCTTCAATCAGGATAATGCTAGACCACACACATCTTTAATGACTCGGCAAAAACTGAGAGAGCTTGGCTGGGAAGTTTTGATGCATTCACTGCATAGCTCTGACCTTGCACCATCGGACTACCATTTGTTTCGGTCAATGCAAAACTCTCTTAATAGAGTAAAGTTTCTTTAAAGAGAAGGCTGTGAAAATTACTTGTTGCAGTTCTTCGCCGAGAAACCAGAAAATATTTACACTGATAGAATAATCTCTCTAGCGGGAAAATGGCAAAATGTGGCCGAACAAATGACTCATATTTGGTTCATTAAAGTTCATTATAAATAAAAAAAAAATTAGTTGAATTTTTATTAGACATACGAAAAGACTTTTTCGACTACCCAATATTACTACAATTTTGTATGTACTCAACCTCCCTTTAGGGTTCTATCCACTCAGCGTATGGCGTGGGAAAGCGCTGTGTTAAAAGTTCAACCGAAAAACTAAATAAGAGCGCTGAGCTTTGTTGGACGCTGTAAGTTTATTGTTTGCGGTTATGAAGCAAATTAAGTAAAAGAATATGCTTCCGCGCAAATTGGGAGAAAAAAATAAATTAAGTTCCTTGACCTCCGTTGTTTTGTTTTTTCCTTTTTGTTTCTGATTTATCTCATGAAAATCACTTACTTCTGCGGTATTTTTAGCACTTTGCCAAGAAAGCTTACGGTTAAAGCGACGGTTTCGGCGCAAATTTGTTGCCTCGCTGCTCATATGGACACATTTATGTATGCGTGAGTGTGTGTGTGTATTTATGTGTGTGAATGGCGTTAATCTTGATATGATTTGCGCTTAAGCTATTCGCGCTTATTACAAAATTACAAGTAAATATAACGTTGAGTGGCTGGCAAGGTGAGTATGTACCTTTGTACATACAAGTGTATGTTGTATATATGGGTATGTGTGTATAAATCTCCGCATATGCCGATTTTTTGTTTCATAACTTTTGCTGCCTCCAATTTTTTTCTCATTCTCCACCATGTACTTCGGAATGTGTGTGCGTTTATTTAAATTCTTGCCTTTCTTGACCGTCGCGCATGCGTGCGAAACCTGATTTGAATGCGAAGCTGTGGACGATTAATTCTTGTTTGCATTTTTTTACAGGATTTTCATTTTTTCTTTTGTTGGCATTTTTTCTTTTCTCGCCACTGATGATTGCCGCTCACATGCGCTCGTTTGGTGTGGCGGGGAGTTCGCGCAATGGAATCTGATCGCTCGGTGTTCGTTGCTGCTGTTGTTGTTCTCAGTTGTGCTGTTGTTCTGTTCCCCTTTTTGCTGATCTTGCCACTTGATTTCTGCTGGTGCTTTACGCGTTGTTGTTGTTGCTTACGTTGCCCTTGCCGCTGCTTTCTTTGCGCTGTTGTGGCACAACATTTACAGTTGTCATGTTGCCGCTGACTTTTCTTCAGCTTCGGAGTGTTCGCGTCCCCTGCTTGTCACTTGCCGCTTGCTGTCGCTTGTTGTAGCGCTGCGCTTTATTGCTCTTGCCGCTGATCGTTTAATATGCTGATGTGTTTTCGGGCGATCACTCACCACCACCACTACCAATGCAAGTACACACATACATACATACAAAAATTGTGTTGCCCCGCGCCACCTCCCGCTCTCGGCTGTGATTACAGATTTTGTTATTGCTTATTGGTTGTTGCTTTTTACGTTTCTGTTTCTGCTGCCGCTGTGTTGTTCGGTGCCGTGGCTGCAAATTGAAATTTTATTTGCTCAATTTGTTTGGCAAGCGCGATTTTGCGGTCACAACCAGCCAACCGACCGCCCGACCGGGTGACCAATCGACCGATCGGCCGTTCGTCAGTCGTCAGCTAGTTGCCGCAACAGCGCGCCAATTTTCTTGGCCAGATTGCGCGGTTGTTGCCTCGCCGGTGATCACTGAGTCAGCGGCGGCGGCAAATGGCAATGCGAGAAGTGCCGAGGCAGGGTGGGTATAAATATAGTTGTTGTTGTGGGTTTTGCCTGCAATTGCCTTGATCGCTTTGACCGTTGGCTTTTTCTGTTTCTGTTTCTGTTGCTGCTTCCACTTCTTACTTTGCATTTTATTTATTGTTTATTTTCATTTAATTTGTACTCCTTTTTATGCGATTTTATTACAGTTGTTGTTGTTGCCGCTGTTGTGTTGCTTGTTCGCTGTGGAGTAGCTGGTTGCGTTACATTTAAGTGGATTAAGTGTGCGCTTCCGAAGATCTGGCGATACAAGACACCGAGTGAGCGACCAGCAGTGTTGGTAGTGTTGTTGTAGTGGTGTTGGTGTTGCTGTTGTAGTATTGGTGGCCTCATAAGCACTGGCATGCCCCGCAGCGTTGCTCAGGCGTTGCCTTTTGAGATTTTTGCTTAAAGTTTTATTTGTTCGCTGTTGTTGTTGGCGTTGGCTACGAGTTGACCGCGTTGTTGAGCTGAGCTGCGCTGCTACTTGGCTTTCGAGACTTTTATTTCTAGAGTTTAGCTAGTTTGCGAACGTTGCTAGTACTTGTCGGGTTGAGAGTTAAGTGTTTATATACATACACATGCAGTTTGTTGTTGTTGCCGCTTTGCGTTCAACAATTTTAATTATTTCAACGCGCATGCGCAGCAGCTTTATCAGTTTATACGCACGGCTGTTTGCAAGTGAGCGTACCAGGAATCAAAGCAACAACAATTAGCGCTGATAAATTTAAATATTCGCATGTGTGTGTTCGTGTGCGTGTAATTAATTCATAACTGTACAATTTTGTCGCTGCTTACTCATTTGTATGCCATTCACATTTGTGGCAACATATTTCCTCACTGTAGTTGTTGTTGTTGCTGCTGCTAATATGCTTTGCATGAATGCGATTTTTATTACCTGTCGCCTGGACCAGCTGACTGCCCCGAACGCGTGATCGGCTAACTGAAATTTGTTCTCGAAGCGAGTGGCTGTGTATGCATGTGTGTGTGTGTGTCTGTATGAAGCTGTCTTTGCATGGCGTCCAACTGTTTCTTGTGCAAATTTTGTGCTTTATCACTTTATTTGCGTACTTCGTGCCTATTTTTGTTGTTGCTGTTTGCTTTGTGGCATTTGCTTGATGGCCAACACTTAGTCATTAAATGTGGCATCACCACACACACTCAAACACATTTGCTTTGATGGTCTTTTCGACACCTTCAGGCGAAATGTTTACACACGCTCGGCATTGAATGACGTCGTTTGAGTATCGTGTGCTGACGAAGGGGCGCCGAAAGCGCAGTAAAAAATTATAATAAATTCATCGTAAAATCCAGATATCGGTTATTAAGATTAGCGCTTTATTTGTTAATTGCTCGGCACCATTAATTCGAAATTGAAAATTAGCTTGACGAGTGTTGTTGCTGTAAAATGAATGTTCGATCTTTATCTCAGTCAAATTATAATGAGTCGCCGTTTATTATAATCGCACGCAGATTCCGATTTCGTTGTTTGATTGTTTGATTAATATCATTCGTCGATTGATATTTCTGGAACTTTATCTATGCAAATGGATCTTTGCTTTAATCAAGAAAGGTTTTTAAATAAGTAATAGTTTTTCCTCAACAGACAATAAAGTTCAGATGTGAAAAGTGCGTCATTAAATTCAGTAACCGTTCTGGGAAGGTTACAAAGATGTGATTCTGTCTATATGTCGAACAACATGAAGACTACAAATAGAAGAAGACTACAAAATTTGACTGCAAGTTTTCGTATATTTCCAATATTCAATGGCCGGATTCAACACCAATTAACAGCTGGCGAGGCATATATAAAAAGTTTAACCTCTCTGTAGAGTTCCAGGAAATCGCATAATCACTTTTCCACTGTAAAATTTCATTCAATAGGAAATCTACTACCAATTTACTATTATGCCCATACGCTTTCCTCTAGAAAATTAAAGACAAACTTTTCATGATCCTTTCCATTTATAGAACCTAAAAGCAATGCTTCATGATGGCTGTTCTCATATTACATAGTTCGCACTCGTTTGTGAAGAAGAGTGTCTGGCAATAGTGACCCATGATTTTGACAGCTAGTGTCGGTCATGTTTATTTACGGATTTCCGTCTAATTTTGTCGGTGTTTTCAGTAAGGTTCTCTATTTCATCATTCATTGTACCAAAAAATCACAATTCACGTTCATCGAAAAATCATCTTCTCAGAAGGAGCTCATTTCTGGCTTATGGCTTCGTCAACTAACAAAATTGTAGCTATTGGGGTGTGGTTCAGGAAGCCCAATTTATTCCCCATTGTGATACGGCGGCATCTTTGGGCCTTATTTTTTTCGAATGGAGGCAGGAATTGCCGTTACCATCAATAGCGAGAGTTACTCGACTTTTTTCCGAGAATTTGATGAAATCGATGCTGATAATTTCCATTTCCAACAATTCATAACGTCATAAACATGAACACACTGCGTTCAAGGTTATGGCGACTTGTTAATTTCGAGAAATAGCCTAGTCAAATGGTTGCTAAAATTATGCGATTTAACGCCTATAGATTAGTTTCTTGGAAGGAATGTTAAATCAAAGGTTTGCCCCAATTAAACTGCAGTGCTCGAAAAGCTCGAAGACAACAGTGATTTAGACGAAATGATGCACTGGGTCATTGAAAATTTGCATAAGTCGGTGCAAACGTAGCCGTGTTGACTTTTTTTCTGACATTTTTTCAAACCCCAAATTTTATAAAATTTTCTGCATAACAAATTTAAAAAGCTCTTTTTGACTAAATTTGAGTGTTTCATTTTATTTTAATAACACGTCGTTCCCTACACTAAGAAGGGATTAACCCGTTAATTTGAGGTCAGACTATGTATAAGTACATTTTAGTTTTTGGGTTGACTGATCAATCCATGATGAATAAAAATGTTAATACTAAGCTCATTTTGAAAATATGTCTACTCAAACATCACAGTTCGTCTTGGACTTCAAAATCTATGCGTTTTTTGTTAAAGTCTTAGTACACGCCTTCTTGGGCCTTTTTTGATTTCTAAAGACTTTTAAATGAAAAACTATCATGTTAAGATTTCAAATGCAAATCAGTGGGAACAAAGAAATTTTCGCCCGCTTTTCTCTGCTTAAGAAATTCTTTGAACAATTAGAGCAGACACATATTTGTACGCACATCCTTAATGCGAATAACTTTGAAACTTTCCAATGCAATTTGAAATGTAATCGAAACTTTTAACGGCAAGCGGCACCAACGAATCCACCGTCGTTCACCTTTCATGTCGTTTTCTCGTTCATTCGACGCTGGTGAGTGCGATTGAAGGCGACAACCATGAGAAGCCGGCGAACAAAGAGCCAAACAAGCAGACAGCCAGACAGGCACAAGAAGACAACTGAAGCAGAGACATGCATCGCGCCACTAACCGTCAATATCCGAGTAATTCCCATACATTTCGGCTTATACACATGCATATGCATATACATAAATACACCCTGTAGCTTTAGTATTTCTGCAGACTTTTGAGACGACAAAGACATTGGCTCAATTGTGATTTCTTCGTTTAGTATACCCAGCTCATACGTGAGTATACCACTCATAAAGGAAAAGTTAGGTAATTGCGGAAAAAAATCAATCTCCGAAGTTAACTACATGGACCAGCTGATCTGAGTCTGCTTTGAATGAAGTTTTAAGACAGGAGGATGAAACTGGTTCAAATTATACAAAAATCAATCCACATTAAGGACTCTTAACCTCGGTTTGAAAACGCTACTGAACGGATGATACTCCGCGGTTCCTTTGGTTTTCTCAGCCAAATAGGGATATGTGGTAAAAATACTTTAGGCTATGGCGGAACCCATATGAGAACCACAATAGTTTTGTCTTTCTTTTACCTAGAACCATGACGAAATTTCGCCTACGTCCTTCCATAACGGAATTGGGAGTTGGGAGACCTCGACTTTTTCAAGTTCGGACATTACTGCTTGGAAGTAAAGACCGTCTGTACCAATCAAGAGTCTTTAAGTCTTTACGAACTCCGTGCAACCGCAGACAAGACGGTCTTGCTTCGCCATTGCACAGAGTACCACCTTTGTTGTTGTTGCCTGTGTCGCTATTTTCCACACCAACGTGCCGGGCCTGTCATTGATGCCACCAACAGCAACAGCAACGACAAATGCAGAAAAACGAAGCAAAAATAAACTGAAAAGGGCAAGACAAAAACGAAGACATCCGCGGCAGCGACAACAATCCCTGGTGGCGGCAACACACAGTACACACAACAACTAACCAGACGTGGGGAATGCGGCGCTGCTGCTGCTGTCGCTGCTGGTGCTGGTGCTGATGTTGGTGGCGGCGTTGGCGGTGCCGGCGGTGATGATGATGGTCTTGGCGAGACGCAACGCAGCGAGGCATGAAATCAATTGAGCGATCAAGTGTCTTGGGGCGAAACGGAAGGTGGAATAAATAAAACAATAACCATGATAATGAAGTTAAAGTGAATTTTGATGAATTCCACTTTGCCGTTGCCATTCGACGCGTTGCAATGTTGTCTCCAACAACACAGCCTGCTTAGTCTCAATGCCGTTCGCTGTGCTTTTTGCGTTGTTGTTGGCATTGTTGTTGCGCGCTTCCTTGTGATTATTACTGCGCAGTTCTTTTATTGCTACGCTGATTTTGCTCATTATAATTGTGAGCGCTTGCTTGCCTCCACTGTGCGCCCTCCCGTGCCTGCAGCGCGTCTTCTATTTAAGGGCTAAATGGCGCTGACGGCATTGACGGCTGCCACCGCCACAGCCACAGCCATGCCCACGCCCGCGCACACCGCCTGCGCCGGGATTAATGCAAATATGGAATTTGCGGAATTCGCCGTACACGGCGCGCCGGATTCGCCACGCAATAATGCGATGCGGCAATGTGCCACAGTGCCACTTATCGTAAATTATATTAAACGATAAATGTCAGACATATTTCGAGTGTAACTTAAAATTCATTGCGAATATCAGCGCCTGACAGGCAGCAGCAGGCCAACAGCCAACCAGCGCTCAGCAGCACACATCAAGCGGTGAGCAGCGCGCAGCACGCAGGGGGCAGCAAGTTGCAAATAGCTGTTGGCAAACAATAAGCAAGGAGCAGCCATCCGTGTGCAAATTAAGTAAACAAACTAGCAAATTTGCTGCTGCCGCCGCTTCTACGCCACTACTCGCAACAGTGTAGGCCACACATATCCGTGCATGCGCGTGTGTGTTGTTGTTGGCTTTCCGCTTGGAAGTGAATCATTTCATGCTGTGGCTCAGCAAACTCTTATCATGCAAATGACAGTGTGAGACCCGCAGTCGCATTTGCTCATTGCCATGCAAATGTGCTCATATCATATAAGCGCGTGTGTGTGTGCGCATGTGTGGGTATGCAAATTTCTTGGCACGCTAAAAGCTGTCATAAATCAAAATTTGAGCGATTACTGCGGTAACATTCATTTGTGCCATTTCGATTTACTGACATTTTTATTACCAACTCTTGGCGAAGAACATCGAATTCCATCAATTAAGCTGCGCAGGTTGCAACTGTCCATTTATGTGTGTATGTATATATGTGTGTAGGCAATGTGCTTTTCTAAATGGTTATGTTGTTCTGTGAATCAATCCGGAATAAACACATCACTCCCTTGAAGATAAAGCACAAAACAATAAAATAATGAAATATAAATAGTTTTCAATATTTATGACTTTCGACAAACGGCGACTTCGGATTTTGCCTTTCGAAACCATTATTCAAATTTGCCTGCTTGTAAAAACACGACAGTTTTGTGTTGTTGCTGAAACAACTAATTCTTCCAAAGAAACTAAATAAGTGTTAAGGGTTAGGTCATAAAAGAATTAGCATAATTTTTTAATTTTGACAAAATCCGATTTTATTATTCAACAATGTTGTCTTCAAAAGTGATACAAAGAATTTGGCGATTTTCCAACTTTTCGATACCATATTCTTGGAATGATTCCCTTTTTCCATCAAAATAGACCTCAGTTTCGGCGATACTTTTATCATTGAACTGGAATTTCTTTCCAGCAAGCATTCTTTTGAGAACTGAAAACAGGAAAAAGTCGCTGGGGGCTACATCTGGAGAATACGGCGGGTTGCCAACCAAAGCGAGGCCCTAGACTGTCAGTTTTGCCATCATTTTGAACGATTTGTGAAACGGTTCATTGTAATGCTCCGACTAATGACCAAATGTTCAAAAAATGTATTCTTCAAAACGAAGAAAATAGAACTTCGGAGACATAGAGTTTAAAAATTTATTTTTAGAAATAAAAAAATTTTAATTTTTTAATTAAAAATTCCTGTTATATAAATTATTTATTAAGTTTCTGTCTCAAAAAGTTGCAGTAACTTATGTAATGGTTACCTCTGACGCTAATTCAGTAATACGAGTTTTGACGATGACTTTTACCTTATATAATGCCTTAGGAAAGGAAGTTGTTAAATTTCTGGAAACAAATTTGGAATATCTACCATAAATCTGAGCTTGAAGTTAACTTTCGAAGAAACCAAATGTTTTCGATTTTCAAAACGATAACTAAAGCTTTTTGTTTCCTGTAATGTGTATACTCTAAAGAGTGTATATTAAGTTTGCCTGGAAGTTTGTATGATCCAGAAAGATACGTTGGAGACTCTATGAAGTGTATATCGTCACCTAAAATGCAAAATAACGTAAAATCACTTTTCATAAGTTTATAGGCAAAAAAAAAAAACGATATAAAATAATGGTTTACTCTAACTGAAAAAGAAATTTAATTTTGGTTACAAAATAGTTATATATTTGGTTATCATACACTCACATCATCACAAAATAAGAGTTTTCGTTGTAAAATGTATCTGTTCGTTTGTCTGTATATATCTCATCGATATCGATATGAAAATGTGCACACTATTTTTTCCCGAAGAAGCTACTCATTTCCCGGAACCATCGATATGGGTGCACTATAGCATATAGCTGTCATATAAACTGAATGATTGGAATCAAATGCTTGTATGAATTTTTTTTTATTTGATATGATTTCTTCACGTACTATACAGTCTCCGAAGAAATTGTTCCAACTACACTACTCTATAATAGCATATGTATAACTGTCATACGGACTGATCAAACTAAAGATAAAGATCATGTTTCCTTATTAACTCATCTTAATTCGACTTGAAAGTTGATCATTTTGTTCTCCGATAAATATCGCCATGACTCTAAATTCTTATTGGCTGCCCTTCCTTCCTTAATTGCAAAAAGTACATTTCAAAGTTCTAAATAATCAATGAGATCCATACCCTGAGCAGTAAAGCTAGGCTGTAAAAGACAAAACTCATAAATCCCACCAATTAAAGAGCTTACCGAAGTGTAACCGATAATTGAAATTGAGAAATTGGCAAAGATTTATTAAAATAGTTGACTATTTACCCATACATATGTATTTATATAATCATTTATCAATTGAAAGCACTCAGAAGTAATTTTCTCCCTAAGTAAACACATTGCAACATCAAAGGTAAGCACTTCACGGCTAAAAGCACACACCCAGTCCCAGCGGCGAACACCTACAACACTGTCAACACTAAAAGCAAACACCATTCCCACCAACAATGGTGGTGTGCCATGAGCATTCATACCCACACATACATACATACATAGATGGATTCACAATAGTACTCATTTTATACCCTTCGACGTTGCATAGAACTTTCATCCGCATTCCTCAGTGACACGACAACCAAACCGAAAGCACTAAAATTGCTAAATCTCACCGGCCACAGTGTGAGCTGGTTGACTGGTACGCGCGGTGGTGGCGGGATGTGCTTGTATTGTGGATAACTACAACAGACCAGACAGCTCCTATATATTTGCCGTTGCTATTGAGTAGCGACCACCTGAAGCGGTGGCATGTCTCTGTTGGCCATGTTGTAAACTGGCAACGCTTTCATGTGCCGATGCACTCTTCGCCATCTTCGCACACCTCGAGCACTCGCAGTTCTAAGGCAATCCAAAGCAATAAGCCGGCGCGCCAGCCATCCAGCTATCCTTTCATTATTGTGCTCGTTGTTGCTTTCTGTGCGTTTTAGAATTGGTGACTGTCATTCGGACTCAAGCCTTGCTGAGTTTGTCTATTTGTTTGTCTGTCTTCATACTCGTACATTATCAGCGTCGTAAACGTCATCGCAACATCATGGCGGAGTTGTATTAATGTTGGAAATACCACGGTACGTGTGTTCCATCCTAGATGAAGAAGCATTGACTTTGTGCTAATAATGTCTGGGGACCTCCGAAAGTAGCACTTTATAATTTCATGAGGTGAACTGCCTTTGTATATCGTGGTCTCAAGTTATTTAAAGGTTGTTAGGGGAAAGTTCGTTATGTTCGAAATTGTCGGATTTTTGATTTTGCTTCAGCCGAATGCCATCTACTCCTCTCCAAGTTTCATCTGTAAGTACAGCTCATGGAAATGATATACGTATAGTTTGGTAGAGCCTATAATATAATCATAATCTTTGTAACCACTTTAAAAAGATCTAAATAACAAATCCCACTATCAGTTTTAGCTTACCTCAAGAGAATATTTCAAGACTCGAAGATCCATATAGCCAGTCTGGTATCAATAATTTTACAATTACGTTTCCCAAAACCTGCAAATTAGGATCTACACACTACTAGATAGTTTCTTAATCTTCCTTATATGTAATACAATTTGTGCTGTTTGTGCCACAGTCATTTTTTTAATTCCCAAAAATCGACACTTCCTAGGCTGTAACCCTAGGTGTGCTCCTCTCAACAACGTTCCTTAAGGGCTTCACCAAAAACCGAAATCAGAAGAAAACGAAGCAAATTCAAGAGCACGTCTAAATAGTATCGATCTTTTAGGCTTATTCGGAAGCTTTGCAACCTTTTAAAAACCTCAGTAACTTAAATTTACAAGATATGAATGAAGAATTCGAATACTTTTATAGTTCAATTTTCATTTTGGCATGGTATTCTTAAGAAAATGAAGGATGAGAAGAAGAAGAAATTCTGAAAACCTAACATAGATAAAGTACACCAGCGAAAGCTAGAACCTATAGCTGATTAAAAGTAGTCTAATTTCTACAAATCTTACGATTTAATATTATATGTTGATATTTTATGGGAAAGTTCCTCTGTTTTCGCTCTACTATGTTCACAGCCTAAGTAATATTGTAGAGCGTAGATAGTTTTTAGGATTATATAAGGGTAAATAGAGGGTTTTGAAGTATTTTTATTTGATATAAGATAGCATTTATCAGAAATAACAATAAAATGCGGGGGCTTAGTTTCACTACTCTATATCACCAAAGACCTCGTCGAATCCCAGGTCGTTTAACCAACACTTTCGTTCTCTGTTTCAACTACTACTAATGTAGATTTACAGAATCTGCATAGCCTCAGATTTGCTTGCTGGATAATCATGTACATATACATGTGCTGTATTTTCATGAAGCAAACTCCTGTTTTGGACGCACTATAGCTAGTCTATTGAACTCGGCACAGGCTGGAGCGCTCCTATACCGTAAACACATTTCTATGAAGGCATGTGTTCAAGCGTAGGATCGCTTTAGATATGAGTGAGTTTGTGCATGTATTTGTGTGTGTGTGTGCGCTTATGTTGCATATCAAAACATGAGCAATCTCGAAAATGCTTAATGCTTGTGTTGTAACTAAATTTGCTTTAGCAGTACTGCATATTGCTGTTGCTGCAGTCAATTTTATTGTTGCTTTTGTTGCAACTGGCATTGATGTCATTTTCATTTTGGTATTGAAATGCGCCATGGCAACCTTGTAAGCTTGCAATCAAAGTTAAAAGTAGCCAACAACAAAAATGCTGGTATTTATAGCAACTGCTGGGCAGGATTGCTTAGCACTAGTTACCAGTAAAAAGCAACAACAATGGTGCGTAAATGCAACACTAGCTGGTGAGTATGCAGTTGTGATCTGGTGGCAATGGAAATGTCAGCAGACAATGCTTTGGTTTGGTTTAGTGTGGAGTTTACCTGATGTGGCAGGATGTGCGGCACGGTGGTGTTGGACGGGTTGATAGTTACTCTAAACTCATAAAAATTCATAAAAATTAGAAAAAACGTTAATTTTGTTTACACCGAAGATAGAATACTTTTCACAAAGAAAAAAGTTTCCATACAACAACTTGATTTTGATCGGTTAGTTTGAATGGCAGCTGTATGCTACTTTGGTCCGACCTGAACAATATGTACGGAGACTGTAGTGATGCTTTAAGAATCCATGCCAAATTCCGAGAAGAAATTTAGTCAAATAAAATAGTTTTCCAAGCAAGGCCGTGATTTTGATCGGTTAGTTTGTATGACAGGTATAAGCTATAGTGTTCCGATCTGAACAATTTCTTCATAAAGCGTACCAATGTCTTGACTTACAATGTGTACCTAATTTGGTAAAGGTCTAGAGTTTGTTCGGTCAGTTTATATAGCAGACATGCTATAGTTGCCCGATATCGGCAGTTCTGAAGAATAAGCAGCCTCTTGGTGAGAAAAGATTGTGTGCAAAATTTCAGATAATTATCTTAGAAACCGAGGGCTTTTCACCGACTCTGAACGAGCAGTGAAGGTTATAAGGAGTTTCCGGATATATTCAGAGACTAGGTCTAAGGCGTTCAACGATATAGTTATTTAGTGGTTTTGTCGAATATATTGAGAAAAACGGTTTTTTTTAGTTGTACTATTTCAGTTTCGAAATTTTGAAAATAATATGGACTTAGTGGACGTACAAATTTCACATTCTCCCAGCAAGTGAGTCTTGCTCGGGAAGGAAAATGGGAAATTAATGTAATTTTTACTTGCTCAGTTACACAATTTTCCCTACTGTGCTTCGAAAAACGTTTCTTATCCGATGCATAAACACATGTGTGAGAATGTGTGCATCCTCGCCGCTTTACTTAGCTTAACAAACCCAAATAAACTCAGTGGACTTAAGTCTGCATAGTTGAAAGTTCTTATTGTTGTTGTTGTCGTTGGCATTAAAGCATTGCCTATTACCTGTCGGTTTGCCTAGCTGCTTGCCCATCTATCCGTCTGTCTGTCTGTCTATTTATGCTTTGGCCCAACTGCACCTATTTTACGGCGTTCTACTCGCACACGGGACCAATGCAACGCTGTGGCAATGTGACAGACCCGCCTGGTGAGTGTGAGTGTGTGTGAATGTGAGTTGGGGTCCTTTGCAACGATTCCTTTTGCCAACACAACAATCATGCCACTAACTTCTTCATGCTGCGGCTTTAACTGCTAATATCTATGGGTAGACAGACACTCATGTATGGATGTGCGTGTGTGCGTGTGTGCATTTGTGCACATTTTGATTTCTAGCTTTTATCTGTTGCTATTTTTTACGCCTTTTCCTTTTCATCATCAATTTTTGCTGCTTAACTCCCTTGCCCCCTTCCTCCACTGCTCCTCTGCACGATTCGTGATGTTTTGTGTTGCGGCTGCAAGCACCTACGAGGCATATGTGCATGTGTGTGCGATTGTGTGAGTGTTGTAAATGGTAGGCAGATTGCATTGCTGCTGGTTGTCATTGCCATTGAATGTGCCACACTCACGCACACACACACACACACACTTACTTTAGGGTTTAAGCTGCTGATATGTGCATTTTGTGTTTTAGTGGCTTCTATTTCTTGTTGCCCCGTTTGTTGTTGTATGTTGTTGTAGCAGTTATTGCTTTATTGTGGCTAGTGCGCTGCTGTGGCCGGCTCTGATGTGGGATGAGCATGACGCCTCGCTCCAACAAGCGCTTTAAGCGATCGACTGTGTGCCACACGTTGACTGTTGCACGTATGTAGCTGGGTGGCAAGAAAAAAGTGCAACGCAAATTTATGAAAAAAGCCAATGCCTCGCACAGGAGGAGTTAGCGGAGTTTTGAATTTTATGATTTCTGGCGACTTGCCTGGTTGCCATTTGCCTCGGCGGCAGTCAACATCAGCAACATTTATTACCCTTGTGCGTATGTGCGTGTGTGTGCGGTGTGCGGAGTGCAGGGGGAGGCTAGTGCATATGCCAGGCATTTACTCGCTGTGTTGTTGTATTGAAATTGAAAATCAGTGTGCCAAAGAGTAAGAGGAAGTCGTCGCAGCTAACATGCAACATGCCACAAGCTAAAGCATAAAGCACTCTGGCACTCTGCACTAGGTGGCATTGTACGAAATAGTAAATAACACATGCTACATAGATCCCAACACACACACATACACATACCACACTGACAGTCCGTTTGTGCCACAATGCTATCGCAGCAACGGCACTCGATTCTGTGGTTGCATGTGTCTTTTTGCTGCAGCCAGAACGATTTGCGTCGCACAGCAGCTGTGTGTGCACCACTGTATTGTTGTTGTTGTAAGCACTTTTTGTCGTCTGCTGCATGTTGGTGTCCGCCATGTGAGCAACTCTTATTGGCGCATTGGTCGATCAATGCTTGTAAGTTGCACGCTTGCGGCTTCAGTTGGTTACATGCGGTAGTTTGATGAATGTCCTAACGCACCAACAACTACTTTGTTGCATAGCAATAACGCTGTGGCATGAAAAGTGTGCAGGTTTTGCTTTCCACACACACACGCCCCACGCTGTGTCTCCTTGCAGTTTGTTTATCAAATGCCTGTTTGTTGCCAACACACGTGCACTTGTTGTTTTTGTCACAGTCCTATTGCTATAATTGAAGTTTGGCAGTTATTGTCTGTTGTTGAGTGATCATATTGCTGTATGTTGCTGCAACTGCATCACCTTCTATGCCGCAATGTCAATCGCTGCTTTGAGTGGCATTTCCAATGTTCACTCAACTCTCATTAAGCAAATAAAAAGTAATTTCTTCATTTCGGTTATCTTTAAAAACGAATGAAACGTAGATCTATGCTAACTGTAAATGATTTCACGCTCACTTTATATATGTATATGTATGTACACATGTATGTATGTATAAAAGTAACAACTATTACTGTTCAATCGTTCGTTGCACTAACAAACGTGGAAAAAAGCTTTAATGGATCTAAAAGGTGGGTTCCAAACCTCTTTCTTCGACTACATTCCAATCGCTCTTGGTTTTGGGCGAAATTTAACTGTGGAGCCATCTAGCGGTAGGTTATTGGAAGTGCGAGTTTCCTTGCCACTACGAACTCGAATATGAAGCAATCGAATCATAGATAAAGGGTGTTTTTTTAGGCAGGTGGTTTTTAAGAACAAATAAAGCGCTTATAATTTAATGTAATGTCCAAGAATTTGGCTTTATTATACAGTCCGTTCCGAAGAAAACGGGACATAAAAAAGAAGAACAAATTGTTTTTTCGGCAAAATCAATTTATTTTATTCAAAATATTCTCTTTCTGCTTCAATACAGCTCTTTGCGCGGTCCAAAAAGCAATGGCCTCTACGTCTTCATAACGCTTTGCTTCCATGGGCAAATGCATTTTTTAGTGAAGTCGGTCGTATTTCCTGGAAACTGTAGAAAACAATCTGACAAAGTAGCAAAAGTGTTTGTAATATTTTTAGAATTTTATCTCCATTAAACAAATATTTTTCTTGGCTTTTTCGTAATTCTTGAGTTGCTTAGAAACTCCCATCACTGTGGCGAGTATTTCTTTTTCCTGTGTATAGTACTGCGAGCGAAGTGTTCTCTTTGCCGCTGTCATTCCGAGTTGCAAAATATTTTTTTCTTTGTGGCATTTGCGTCATGACGTCTAATTCAGCTGAGTCGCACGCGAATATCAGCGAGTTGGGCTGACGCTTTGGAGTTTTGTTTTGCGCGAATCAAATTCCCTTTTTTCGGAGGAAATTCACAGGGTTCCATGAAAGCTCCTGAGCGCACTTTCCCTGCAGAACACAAAACTGGCGCAAATTCACTGGTTGTTGTTGCTCTATAATCGCCCTTACTGCTGCTGTCATATGAGCATTTTGTTGTTGGTTTTGTAGTATTTTTGCTTTACTGCAGCAACTCGTTAGAACGGATGTCAGAGGAAGCAACGCTCCACTCGTTCATGTTTACTATCAAAGTTCGAACTGTGGCAATGTGCGTGAAAGACGAAGGTTACTGAGGGGAGTGGGTACTTAGAAAACAACAAAATAGTAGCAGTGGAGCTCACAATGCCAGCGATTGGAAAAAGCACAGTGAAAAATTGCGCGCCAAAAAGGAAACATTAAAAGCGCCATCTATTGCTGTTGGGAACGCTGTCAGGATGTTGCAAGTATCAGTGAAAGCGTACTTAGTATTGTGTGGCATGCGGCAGCAGGAGCAGCGAGGGCTGCATTGTAGTTAGGCAACAGTGTTGCATGGCTGTGGGTGAGAGTGCGGGCTGTGTAACTAACTGTACATGCATAGTCGTATATACCACACATGTTGCCGCTACATGTGGCTAACAAGTTTATTTATCAAATCACATTTGCAAAGTTTCCTTTGTTACGCATTGTGGTTGTTGTTCAATTCATTGTTGTTGATTTGTGTGCTCTGATGTTGCCGTTGCTAGCGCTGTTGCTTTGTGGCACATTATTTTCATGTGAGTGTGTGGGTGTATGTATGGTTTTCGGTATATAATGTACTTACTTGTCATTTGGATATTGTAGTCGAATTGTAAAGGGTGCGTAAATGCTTGGAAAGGTACATAACAACAACACACGATATATATGAAGAGGAAATAACCTTCGGGATTGATAAGTATATCCCGGAATTTCTCCGCAAACCCGGAGTTAGGAAAATGTGGCCAGACTCTAAGGTTTTGGATAAGTGTTTTCCATTAGATTCTTTTGTATTACTCCAATTCAAACGTTGATGATATAGCGTTTATGGTATCAGGGCTGTTTTTTTCCAAAATCAGTAAGTTATGGAAGGAGTCTTCCGGAGATTATACAATTCGGCCTCGAAAAATGAATTAGGTATTAAGCCTAGTAAGACTATTTATGAGCTCAAACTACAGCCATTTCAAGTTTCCTCCTTTGGTGGTACTATAATCTCTATATCTCCAACAGAAAAGAATTTGGATGTCGAGGTAAACACCAAACTGATTTGGAAAATGTATGTTGAGAAACGTACATTTAGCGTAAAAGGATACCTAAAGCCAAATATAGTTCTGTGGATGCATACGGCCGTCATTAGACCAATCTTTACGTATGGAGCACTGGTAAATAGAATTCAGTGAGCAGGGTGCGCAGTGTTTACCGTCAAAGTCATGTCCGAATAATGCGCCAAATATGCTTCTGCATCAACTGTCCATAGTCATTTTCATACATAAAATGCCAATACTTTCTGCAACAAAAATTAAGGGATTTGGTGCAAGGAATATGAAGAAGACAGAGAGAGAAGAGTATTGAACAGGGAAATTCTAAACCAGAACACAACTAATCTAAATAGATAAGACTATATCTTGACAAGGTTGGACTTCAATAGAGACTTCCAAGTGAGAATACTCTCTAGCCGTGAATGGAGATGAGGTTTAGCAGGGAAGGAGAATACTACCACAATCTGTACCGACGGGTCCAAAATGGATTACGGTGTGGGGACAGGGATATGCTCTGATATCTCTTTATTACTTAAACCGTATGCCTAACTCAGCTAGCATCTTTCAAGCGAAAGTCCTGGTCATAGACCAGTGCTACAAATGTGGGAGGATACAGAAGGCAACCAATTACACAGACAATTAGGCGACTCTACTAGCCTAGTCGTTGCCAAAGATCAACTCCAGTGTAACAAAGCAAGAACGGCATTAAGCTCACTGACAGATCAACTCGATTTATCCAAAACATTGGATTCCCGGTCCTAGCAACATTTTCGCAAAGAAAAGGCAGACGCGTTGGGTAAGTCAGAGCCTCTCTGGCAGAGACAATACCGTGTCCACTGGTAGCAATAAAGAAGGAGCTCGGTGCACATTTCGAACTAACAGCGCAGAATGGATGGAAATCTATGGCAAGGAAAACTATATACAGACTAACAGCTAATATAATGGCGCACGGGCCGTTTGGAGAACATTCGTTAAAAACGTCCCCACAATAGCACTGTAACTGCAAACTCGAAGAAAGCTAGAAAACGGGTCTTCAATTTCTCCGTGAGTGTTCAGCTTTATCACCAACCAGACATGAAAATTCTATAGAAAGGATAACGGATATAAGTAGTTTCATTAAATAATTTGAGGACCCCAGTGGAAGGTGATATTAAGATAAGGTCGTACGATAGTGAATCAAAATGGCGTTATCAACGCTAATTGGAGCCTGAAGGACGGCACCCTTACCCACCTACCTACTGCTACATTGACGGCCACATCCACATGAAAGGCGCAAGATTGATCTAGTAGTCTAAAAGGCGAGAAGGTGGAAAGCTTCCGACAGTACACTCTTCTTCCATCCGAGAAAAAGCTCACTACACACCTGCTTCAACGGCTTGGGCCCCCCCACATATTCTTCGCACGTGTGTCAGCTGAGAAGGAATTGCCAAGGGAAGGTTTTCAATTGCTTACACTCCTTTCCACAGCAATGTCTAAATGTTGGATTTTGTTTGAAGCTGAACAACATAAATTAATTAGTCTGTTTAAAAATTAATGACTACGCGACTGAAATGTGGTATCCTCAATGCATTTAGCGTGCTATTTAATATATATTTGCTCATATGTTAAATTCTAACAAATTTAGGCACATCAATATTACATAATTGCACTTTAGCTCTTCGATTATTTGACACTGCGGTTTTGCTGTTTTTTTTTAATTTTTGTATCCAGCATAACAGCAATTCATTGACATTAGTCGCTGACGCTCTCTCCTACTGTCGGGTTTCGCTGTTGCTATTGTTGTCATTTACTCGATTTAATTATAACAACAACATTTGATAGGTTGTTTTTCTCTCACACTAATGAAGTTGAGTTTGCTGTGACAGCTCCAAACCAAAATGTCAAACAATGGCTAATTCAATTTGGAGAAACAACCGCTACAAAGATTGAGCCTAATTTAATTCTCTAGTTTGAGAGTGGCTATTAGTTTTTTATATTTCAGTTATATATATTTTGTTAACAATTTTTTCCGACCTTTTATACAAAACTGAAATAAAATTTAATTCAAAATCAAGGTGAAGTCTGAAGAAATGAGAGAGAGAGAGAGAGAGAGATTTTTCGCTGAACTGCGAAACAGTTATGTTATGCTGTAAATTTTCGAAGCCTACTCTATGTATAGCAGTGCTGAAGCCTCCAGTTCTTTTCTCCAAGTTTCGGCGCCTCCCTTTGATCACTTGGCTTGCCATCGAAACAGTATCAACTCTATCTACACTACGTCATTTAAACGCAGAATCGGCTCTAGTCCTATTGGACTCTCGAATAATTTACGAACTACTCAATTTGGATATTTTTTAAGCTGTTCTCTGTATCGCCTAACAAAGTTTCTAGGCTACCTCTACTCGGAACAAAATTTAGTTTAGTATATACTTTCGGGTATTTTTTTCGGGAATTTAATATTTATTTCTGGTAATTAATTTCCATTTGCTTCAATAATTTTCTATTTATGACACTATTTATGGCGCTAAATGCCAAAATAAAATAGTATGTATATGCCACATGCAACACTGCGTATCACTCCAGCACACACACACACACACACACTATGAGCTCACATAACGGTAGCCTTTCACAAAATATTCAATTAAAAAGAAAAAGTGTAATTAATGTTGGCGTAAAAGTTTTCATTAATCAAAACGACAGCAGCCAGCAACATGCGGCAACAAAAGCAATAACAACAACATTAGCTCTTCAAAACACAAAGAAAAAGCGTAAGGTGAGATGTTAAGTGTAACTATGTAACAAATTGCAACAAATAAATCAATAACGGTGTTGTTTTTGTTGCACGTTGCAAGCAATGCGCTGCAGGTGCATGCAGCACGCTGCGGTGGTGAGCAACAATTGCAAAGCGCAATTAGCAATTGGTGAATGTTGGAAGCCGAAATGTGCTGATGATCGTTTGCTTGTGGCATTGTCATGATCACTGAAATCGAATCAATGTGGCAACGAGCCAATAAATAGCCGTTACTTTTCCTACTGTTGTTGTTACGGTTGTGTGGCTATGGCGTTCGAAAAATCCATAGGAAAAATTAATAAAAGTGAGTGAAAAGTACGAAAACATAAAATCCCACAAAACGCTGAATTTTTGTTGTTGTATAATAGCTTTTTTTCTCGCTAGTAACTGTAGTTTAATGAGGATTTGAGTTTTTGTTATAGTTGTAAATGCATTAACAATTTTTATATTTTTTTATATGAGCTTAAATCATAATCTATTGGGTCTATGACTATAATTGTGGGGTCTTCTCTTTAACATTCGAACGTTTAGTTAAGAAAAAATATGTGGAATGATATTATGCGAAGTGGTGTCTTTCAGAAGTTTCAATATTTTCACATCTTTCTGAAAATTTGAAGATTCCATCAAAAAAGAACTGCGCTTGGCGGTCAAGCATGAATCAAATCTATATTTGATAACCTGTTTTGATGAGAATTCCACTGAGGGCGGTCTGCATTGGCTTGAATAAATAGTAGTCAAAAAGGCGAGCTCGATAAGGCCGGGGAACAAAATTTCCCAACCGCAGTTTTCTGAATAAATTTTAACCCGTCTTGACACATAAGGCCGAGTGTTGTTTGTGCTCATGGAAAATTATTGCCTCATGCATATTTCGAGCGTTTTTCGCCAATTGCTAGCTTCAATTTGTTCAAGTGTTGTCGATAGCGTTCCCTTTTAATAATTTCATCCGGTTTTAAAAGCTCATAATATAGCAATCCTTTCTCATCTCATCAAACACAGAGCTTTACCTTGATATCATGGATATTTGGCTTTGCCATTGGTTTGATTAGTTTGTCAGGTTTCACATATGATTTTTTGCGTTTAGGGTTGTCGCGGTGGCCCTATTTTTCATCACCAGTCACAAGCCGATGCAAAAACGATTTCGTTTTGTAGCGTCCAAGCAGCATTTCTGACATGCAAGATCATTTTTCAACGTTCTATACTCTCAATGCATATGGCACCCAATTCTCTTGCTTTTAAGCGTTTTGAAATGGCAACTTCAGAGGCTTCTATAGATTCTGCGAGCTCTTTTTTCGTTTCGTTAATGCTTGCAGTTCTTAATCTACAAACTTTTTTTGCTGTTTTAGGCAATTAATTTTTTCTAAAAGCCAAAATCACCACTATATCTGTGAACTAATGAAACAACTCCTCCAAAATATTTTTGCAGGCACAAGGTTCGACATATTTCAGCGAAAAGAATCATTTTTGTTTACGCCTCAGAGGAAAGACTACGATGAAGACACAAAAAAGCAGCAGCCAACGTACTTGTAACTATGTTCGAAATATTGGAACAATGAAATGAAATGGTATCTCTGGGCAAACCGCATCAGCGAGAGTTATTTGAGAACCCTAGTTAGGAGTTTGGATCCTGTTCGGCAAACTGATTGTCTGAATGCTATTTTCTTTGAGAGATTTGCTATAGATTTTGCATAAAATGTTCGAAAAATAAGTCTAAGTAAAATATGCTTTCGAGTATTGGTTTGGAGATTAGGTTACTTTCTGTTTTTCTTGACAAAGGGTTTCCAAATAATTATCAAAATTATCACGGGTATGAAGTCTGCAAGTCCCAATTTATAATTACGATCTAGAAAGGTTATGATATCTCTCATAATAAACGAAATATTTCCAACTTATTAAGGTTATTGAAACTTGGAGATCTCGCTGAGGCATAAAACATATTTTTCATCATCATTGAATGGGAATAAATTTGTTTCATCAAATCCTTTCGACAATTAAGTATCCTGAGAAAGTGTTGAAAAAGCCTGTCTGTGTATAGCGCAGGAATCACGGATCAAGAATAATGGACTTATGCTTATTGGGTCAGTTCAAAGTTTTAATCAAACCTTTAGGTGTTCCAAGAAAACCGAAACCCACAATCAAAGCAATACGAACTCTATTTATCAGTAGTGACTGATGTAGCATTAATTACCAAAAAGTTCTGTGTTGTCATACGGCGACCTCTTTTCATTCACTTTTAAAAATCACTAAAATTTAATGAGAAAGTGTATTTCTTGGTGTGCAGAACAGTTGATAGATTCACTTTACAGAGTTGCCTTCATATTATTAGGCAAAGTGCTTAAAAAATCCATTAATTCAATTGTTGTGTTTACTTGTATCTTTTTTGTGTATTTTTTCCCCGCTTCCATCGCATTTGTTGTGTTCCGTCTGTATTTATCAAATTTCTCTAATTTTTCGTTTTTTGAGCAGATCATGATTTCGTTATTCGCCGCTTTTCGTTTTCACATTTCATTATTTTCCGATGATTTGTGGTCAGTGAAGTGATTGTTTGTTAGTGTCTGCTATGCTGTTGCTATTGTTGTTGTTTAACTTACTTAACGCTTATTACTTTCACCAACAAATGTTCAACAGCAAATGCCATCCAACAAAAAAACAAGCCGCAGCCGCGAATGCAACATCATTAACCAACTACTGTAGCAAAAACAATAGCAACAGCCGCAGCAGCGGCAGCAGCAACAAAATCAAAGAAAACCAAACAAAGCTCACAAGCGATTGAAACGCTCATAAAGGCGAAGCGGCATATGAAATATGCTCGAAACATAATGAGGCCGACAGCACCGGCGCAACATCAACGTCAGCACCAACACATCCACAGCAACAGCAATAAACCATGTTGGCTGCAGCATCAGCAGTGACAGCGCTGGCGACAGAGCCGCAAACGCGCTAACAATCTGGCAATAAGCTGAGCTTGGCTTAAAGCGCTATGCTGCTCTCGCAATGTGCTGTTGTTGTTGCCACTCTTAACTGACACACTGTGTGTATGTATATGTGGTTGTTGTATATATTGTATTGTCGCGTCTATTGAATTATCCGCTAAGCTAAGCGATAAACTCAGCACCTTGCCACATCGCGCCGCGCCGCTCGGCTGGGCGGCCGTAGAGTTGCTCAATTGAGATCAGCGCGGCTTAGTGCAGCTTAAATAGCTGCCAAGCACTCAGTCCGCAGCGCGCGGTTGCAAGTTGACGCCGGCGATTGTGTACCCGATAGTTTACCGTTTACTTGTCACATTTACTTACCACTTTGTCTATTTGAATGCGGCCCCTCGGAAAGTGATCACCGAGAAGTGCGGCAAACGATGCGATGACAAGCGAATACTAACTTTTGCCAGAGCAGAAGAGCGTGTTCTGATGTCGCGGGTCTCCTAAGTTAAGAAATGCTGAGATGTACTGGCAAAAAACGTGTTCGGAGCTTTGGCCAACAGAAATGGAATAAAACCGGTGTTGTTGGTGCGGCCTTAACTATCCGTGGTCGCTTAAAATGATTGATCTTTTAGGGTTACTTCCAACTCCATGTCGTGTTTTGATATAAAGTCCGGGTTTCCAGTTACAGCTTAGGCTAATATCTCTTGCGTTGCTGCAGGGTTTGAAATGGATTTTTCCTACTGGCCTTTTTTAGGTCATGCCACCGTTTATAACGGGTGATTTTTTTGAGGTTAGGATTTTCATGCATTAGTATTTGACAGATCACGTGGGATTTCAGACATGGTGTCAAAGAGAAAGATGCTCAGTATGCTTTGACATTTCATCATGAATAGACTTACTAACGAGCAACGCTTGCAAATCATTGAATTTTATTACCAAAATCAGTGTTCGATTCTCTATTTCGCGCTTTTTGATCGTTTGGTGTTATTTGTAGGTTTTTTTTTGTAATAATTTGATTTTAAATCAAAGTCTTCGATTGAAATTATTAGAAATTCAGGCTTTCAGGTGGATTCAATGAAGTGAGAAGCGATCATATCGGGATGTCTAAAATCAGCCAACCAACAAACTAAGTAATCTCATTTACGAGTTTCTATTCGTCAGTCTTTAAAAGATAGATATGGAAATATATGTTACTACAAAAGTATATCGATAGGGATAGCAAAGAACGTAATACTTTTCCCGCTCCTTTGACCTTTCTCTTTAGTATGGTTTGTCATTTCATCATGGAAAGATATACGACCCAACAACGAGTCGAATTTTTAGAATTTACTACCGAAATTCAGAGTCAGTGGCCTCAACTTTAAGAGCGGTTTGGGATATTAATGGGATATATAGTATAATAGGGATATTAATGAGATTCTTTATTCCTGTGAAAATACATTCGTAGGTACTCCATAGGTCAACATTGCATCCCGAAAAAATTACGGTTTGATGCGGTTTATGGGCCGGCGGCGTCATTGGGCCGTACTTCTTTCGGGATGATCAAGACCGGAACGTTACAGCGAATGGGAATCGCTATCGCTCAATGAAAACCGAATTTTTTTGAGCCGAATTGGATGATATGGACTTTGACAATATGTGATTCCAACAGGATGGAGCCACAAGCCACACAGTGAATGTCATTATTGATTTATTGAAAACCAAATTTGGTGAACGTGTTTTATCAGAAAATGGCCCAGTCAATTAGCTGCCTCGGTCGTGTGATTTGGCGCCGTTAGATTATTTACGTCAAGTCTGTGGTCTATGCCAACAAGCCAGCGACCATTGAAGAACTTCGTACGGATATCAAACATGAAATCGCAGCAGCATTGGTCGATTTATACTTGAAAACCGATCGAGCCATCTCCATGGCCATAAAACGACTTTAAGTGAAAACCTATAAAGATCCATGACTAAGCTCCTAAGTAATGGTAAGCTACAAGGCTGTTATTTAGTACAACGAATTGCAGGAGGGATCATCTATCGTTGAAAATCTTTTTAAGTAGGTGTGATTCCGCCCAAAGTTCCGACATATTTTGTCTCATCCGCGAGTTTCCCTAATTTTTGAGTAAGTATTAAGTAACAGTTACAGTGAATAAATACATATGCATAAACACACAGACATCTTGTAGCAAGCGTGCAGAAGCGGCTTTCTTTTTGCCCCACTTCCAGCATTTCAATGACTTCTTTTTATAAAACTGAAGCAAAAGCAAGAAATCATAAACAAAAACCGTTGTGGCAGTAAGCATGCGTGTACAAAATTAAAAACCGTTAAGGCGAGAAGCAAAAACAAAAGCCAACAACCAACTACTTTCTTCTCAACACATTTCTTTTGTTTTTGTTACATTTTTCTCGTGTATAAAGTCATAATAAATTCCGGTCCAAATTTTGATTTTCATCACCGTCATAACGAAAGATAGACGAGTGCGTAAGTGGCAGCAAATGCTTGAGAAAAAACAATAACCGTTAAACTATGCGAGCTATAATGGTAATAACGGTTAATGTGATAACCGGCAGGGTGTGGGCGGCAATGTGTGTAACCAAAAATGATAGAAAAACAAACCGAAACTTGGCCGCGCCATCCGCCCTCCGGCTGTTCATCACTTTTTGCTGTGGCGATGTGCGGCGCGGCGGCGTTGTGTGCCGCGCGGTTGGCGCTTTCCTCTGTTCCGCCGGCGCAGCGTATTTCGGCAGCAACGCATGCTATGCAACTTTGTTCGTGTGTTTGTTGGTGTCCGTTGTCTCGAGACAGATATTTTGTTGGTGGCGCAGACCAACTTACATCCGCATTTGCTGGCATCCGCTCTTGCAACAGCGGCCGCGGCGGCGCAATGCGGTCAAGTTATTTTGTTTCACTTCTTCTTTTTGCTGGCGGCGCGCCGAAAACTGAATGTCGTGATTTTGAATGAGTGCACATGAGAGCACATACACAAGCGCACACAGTCGCATTAATAACGTAAGCCTAAGGCTGCACAAATCCGCTGCGCCTGCGCTTCAAGTGAAGATCAACTGAGGCCCAGCGGCCAAGCGCGGCACATCAGCGCGCGACAGCTAGATAAAGCGTCTAATGGGTATGTACATATGTGCGCACGCGCGAGTCTTGAGTCAAAGGTTTAGGCGACGCTTTTGACGCAAAACTTTCCAATTTTTACAATTTATTTGCTGCTTCGGCTGTTGTTGACTGCAATAGCTACTTTTATTTATTTAGCTTTCCTTTATTTTTGATTCATTGGATTTTGATTTGGAACTCGGTAGGTGTGTGCCGATGCTTGCTTTGTGCGTTACGCGTTGCGTTAATGTTGCCAATGTTTGTGATCCATCCACCGTGATGTTACAGCGCCAACTGTCATTCTGTCGATTGTTGTTGTTGTTGCGCTCAATATTGCAGGTTCATCTCAATGCTAGACTTGTCTTACTTGTCTTAAAAAACTTGAATCCTTTGCGAAAACGGCGTCGAGGAAAGCTGCTTGACAAAGTTCTTCAGAGCCCTATATTCATCAAACGCATC
This sequence comes from Bactrocera dorsalis, assembly GCF_023373825.1. Lineage (NCBI taxonomy): Eukaryota > Metazoa > Arthropoda > Insecta > Diptera > Tephritidae > Bactrocera > Bactrocera dorsalis. Next base: position 3,591,067 of record NC_064307.1, read on the forward strand.
AAACGCACAACTACTGGTGACGGCATTATGACATTGAAACTGAGCAAGAATCTAGCGAATGATGCTCCAAAATTAAGCTGAAACCGAACAAATCAAAAAGTTCATTTTGATTTTGATGCTTTTCCAAGAAAGCATTGAAGGCCATTTCAGTCGAGGCTTATAACAAGTGGATGGAAAATGGGATTAATTGTTGTCTCAAATGAAGCCGATAAAGAATTGTATTAAAAAATGTGGAAAATAACCGCTCCATAGCGAGTTGAGATAACTTGAAATTTGAGCAATATGTAAATTTACATAAGCTGGTTGAGAACTTAACAACAGGCATTAGTAACGAATGAAATCAAATAATTATTCCATAAAAACTGAGAAGCCTCAACGCGATCATCAATTGAAGTGAGAAAGTTAAAAAAAAATTAAAAATTAAACATTGAAAAACTATGGACGTTGAAGTGTGCGCCGTGATTGATGGCGAGTTTGCGACAAATCACGAATCCACTCGTACAACGAGCTGACTGTGAAATTTCCATGCTCGTATATTTCCATGCATGTATGCATGTATGTATGTATATTTTACAGTGCCACTTTATGTAATATTGTTGATACCGTTACTAAGTAGGGTATGAAGTTGAAGTTGTGATTTTACGTCGCATTTCTTTAAGCTCGAATTACTTTATTTCATGTTTTGAGTGCTTTCTTCAACAAAATTTCTTTTATTTCATTTCATTTCGCTTGTTTGTGTTTTTACAATCATTTATTGTTGTTAGTGTTGTTGTTTTCTTACATACTATTCGCTAGTTTGCTTAGCGTGCGATTGGCATAATTGTTTTTGCCGTTGTTGTTGCTGTCGCTGCTGCTTTTCCTTCAACGCTTATTTATTTCATGTTGTTGCGCTTGTTTTATATGCATATGCATGTATATATATATATGTGTGTGTGTGTGTAAGTACATAAAATCAGTTGACCTCCGTTGACCTCGTTTTGAATATTTGCCTCGCGCTATTTGTTGTGGCTCCATTGCTTAGCAAGTACAAGTACGCTGTGTTGTTGCTGGCGTTGTTGTAACTCCAACTGCTTTGTTGACGTTTGCTGTTGTTGTTGTTGCACCCAGTGTTGCTATTTGGCACTGTTAATTCTCAACTATTTTTTATGATTTTTATTTTTTGCTCCAACTTTTCGCTCGCTCATTTTATCGCAAACTCGCAATGCATTGTGTGTGTGTGTGTGCGTGTGTAAATAGTTTGTGTGTGTACAAGCAATTGCTCTGCTTTTCGCTCGTTTACTCTTTCCTCTGTTGATACTTATTTCATTGTTTGCTTACCCATTGCTTGTTGTTCGTCAATGTTTTTACGAAAAAAAGTTTTATTTTATTTTTATTTTAATTTGCCCCGCTTTTAATTTAATTTCAATTTTAATTTGATTTACATTTCGCTTACTGGTGAAATTGTTTCTCGAATAGCTGCCGAGTTTCAATGCAATTCCACAACTTTTATTTGTTTCACTAATTAATATTTTAATGCCAACAATTATGTTTGTTTATAAAAAATACTTTATGATTCCACATAATTAGATATGCACACATTGAGTATTATCGATAATGTTTCCATGCATACACACCGTATGATCAAATTTGACCCGGACTTTCAATGTCTTTCAAATTATGCCAAACAATGCCTTTAGCGAATGACTTTAATTTGGTTAAATGGACTTAAGCGCGTTCCCCGTGTGGAATTTTTCGAAAACAAAAAACGTTACAGGGAGCCTAATCTGCGGATTTAGTGTCTGATCGCTGACTAAAGTAACATACATATTTGTTCAAAAAGCTATTAACAATCATGTTCAAATTTGACAGCGCATTTCAAATATTCATGAATTTTCCACAAATCCGGTCGTTTACGATGAATTGCTTCAAATAGGTCGCCTTTAAGTAATTTCTGGACAGTTTCGCCGTCATATTCATAAACCCACGTTTGATCATTAGTAATAATGCGTTTGAACTGGAATTCTCAGCATCTCCTTTAGGACCTCTCGGTTAGGTTAGATTAAGTTAAGAGGTCGATCATAATAACGATCTCACCTGTACAGCTTACAACGCTGGTCCGTTGTGTTATGTTGTGTTATCTAAAGTCCCTATATAAAAAATTATAAGACTCTAACAAAGCGGCAATGCGTTTTGAGCCTATTAAAAATTTTTTAAACGGCTAATAAAATTTCTCCTGGTTCGTCGAAGATAAGACTGCCGAGATGTTTAATCCCCAGCCTTGCAATGCATGGACAATGAAGTGCAAGAGCTTAAATCTTTGCATCTCAACCATCTCCACACAACTTGCGTCCGTCAACATTTTAACCTAACCCCATGGAAGTTTATAGGACAATGCCTAGTAAGAAGTCAAGTATTACAGCCAGACGAACTTCGCTAAGGGCATGTGGTTCTGAAGATCCTTTGTGATCTGCTCTATGTCAAAACGATTTTGCAGTCGCACAGGAGCTGGTCGTCGAACAGGGCCTACAGGGTTCCACGCCACCAAAAATTCATTGATCCAGTATAAAAAGGCAACAAACGAGGCTGACGAAGAACTAGCCTGATGCTATATAGTGCGGACAGACACCCCTTGACTAGCATTTGAGGGCACAGTTAGCGAGCTCGACGCTAATATTGCCCCTCTGCTGTCGGAGTGAATAATCACCTTCCTTAAATTGGTTACTCTTCGTAGCAGTACGTCTACCATTACCTTAATAGCAGCATAGCAGCAATGCCAGGTAAACACTACAGTGATATAGTAGCCAGAAGCTGAGATTTAAGAAGACTTCGTTACATAAAAGTCTACTTCCATCTATTCCTCCCTGCTTGGACCCATCCGTCAAAAAACTCACTGGGCCCCTTCTCTAGCGATTTATTCTCATGCGATTTTGTTGAAGAGGAGAGAATTTCAGTGTCTATTTTTTAGAACCCCTTCATATCCCCAGCTTCTGTGAGCCTTCATAGCCTCCAAATGTATGCAGAGGCACATCTGGGATCTTGTACCTTCTGGTATATAAAACCATTTCAGTTTTAAATGAGTTGACAGCCCTATTTGACCAGTTGAATGAATTATAAATACAAGTTAGACCATCTTCCGCAGAATAACTGGCGAAAGAACTTTTTTGTTTCAAAGATAAACGAATTCAATGTTCCTGAAAACTTAAAGCTATTTTTATGGGTCAGATTCTCACTAATGAAATTTATACAATTTAACTCATACTTCTACAAATGTATATCCTTTCCTATTTGTGGTGAATTTCTTTAAAACTACTATAAAAATATTCTCGCATTATTTACAGATTCCTAATTCACATATGTATATTGTGTGTAACACATACTCGTAAAAGCAACGAAATCAAACAAAGCTCGTGTCATGCAAATATTCAATTCCGTGCGCTTATTTATATACAATTACAACAAATCAAGTCACCGTGGAACCGGGGTCATCGTTTATTTAGTCATGCCTAATAATTAATGTAAGTACAAACACTTAAATATGTATATAGTCGCTCATAGAATGCCGCATACACATACACACAATACGAGTACATTTGTATATATGTCAGCTGGGTATAAATCTACATACGGCTTGCTGGAAGAGGTGGGCAAGCTATAAAAATAGCACTTTTCCACTTTTCTCTCCGCATTCGCATAACTTCTGGACATTTTTTTCCACTCTTTTTTGTGTTCTTTTTTGTTGCTTGTGAACTCCACAACATGAGCTGTGATGAACCCGACCAACTTCAATTCGAATATCAACATCACGCCACACCACACCCTTGACCATAGGTTCGGTCGGTTGGCGAATTGGCGCGTTGGCACTTGTTGGAAATTAGCACAAATTGGCCGTCGACAATGAGTCGACCGAAATGGTTGTTGAACTCAGCCATCAGCCAGGGAGTAGAAGTTGACGAGTTAAGATGTTGTTGGAGCTTGGGTGAAGAATTGTACATACACTTGTACGTGATTTCCTAGCAAGTAGAAGTGAGGACCCCGTAGGAAAAGCAATTAAATATTTTCGGGTATAAATTAGAGAGTGAATTTTTTAGGAAATATTTTTTTCATAGGAAAAATTGGATTTTCATGCTAAAGCAAAACTGGTTTGCTCAGATATGACATAATTTGATATTATTTCATGGTTCCAATACTTCTCATGTGTTGGAAAGCTACTGTTCTTGAGCGTCCTTTTTAGACTTTGATATGAAGAAAAGCTCAGTCGAAATTCATCGTATTTTGATAGAAGTTTGTGGTAAACCTGCAAAAGTACCAAAGCTTTGCTGAAAGCTCTGATTTTCTTTGATGTAACGATATATTTTGTGGCTAAATACGTTTCTTTCTTCTAGAAATCGTGTCAGATCTCTGAACCCCAAACTTCTTCCGCCTAAGTCCATACAATATAGTTTTTGTAATCACTAAATAAATATCGCACTTAAAACATAACTTCATTTTGATCCAAAGTATGACGTTCGTTGCGTTCTTCTTGGATCCAGATTAATGCGTGATCATATATTGCCACGCAAATTCGGAACTTCAATATTGAAATTGCTTAGAAGGCAAGGAGGCCAATCCACTTTGTAGTATCTCAGCTTTTCCGGTGGGGTAACTTTACTTTGGTCACTTTAGTTAGGTTTTCCACTCTTATGATAGTATCGCTGTTGGGTCAATTATGTGGGCCATGCGAATACCTATAACAACAAATACAGAACAAAGTACAGAAATAATTTCTATAAATACTTGTAGTTATACACAAATATATAATATTACATCATATCCATATATTATATTACCAATACAAATATAACCTATCCGAGGGTTACCTTTTATATTTCGCAATTAGAGCATCAAAACAAAAACCAAAAATCGGAAATTGCTTTAATCCTTTTCCAAAATATTCTCCATTAATATCTATACATCTTTACATGCGTTTGAACCTATTCTCAAAGCATTTTTTCAACTCTGATTGTGGTTCCTCCAAAGCAGGCGTTCTGAACGTATCAGCCACTTCTTCAGGTGTCGAAAAACGTTAGTTTATCTTTCACGTACGGATATAAAAAGAAGTCATTTGGTGCCAACTCAGGACTATATGGCGGACAAATAATTAAATCGATGTTTTGAGTGCTCAAAAAAGCAGTTGTTATCGACCGAAACAACTGTGTGAGACCAATCGACGCGACCCTTTCTCTGATCGATTGACAAATTGTCTCTGCAATATTGAATGTAGGTCTTGAAATATCAGTTTGCGCGCAGCATTAATAGTTTCCGGGACAACAACTGATTTTGGACGACCTTCACGAATTTCGTCTTGGATTGATCTACAACCTCGATTGAATTCACCATATCATCGATAGACACTGGTCCTTAATAGAGCTTCATGCTTAAAAATTGATTTAAATTAATCGATACACAATGCTGCTGAGTTAATTCACATCAAAAATCATAAAAAATAGCCAAGAGCAAATTTTCGCGAATTAACTGAGTTTTTGGCCGAAATGAATATTTTAAGTGACTGTACAACAAATTGCGCACGTATGTCAAATGTTGAGAGTTTCCAGATTGCAAAACCAGTATTGCCAAATCACGAAATGTAAAAGGTAACCTACGTATTACATATTTATCGATCAAAATTTGAGGAGTATAGAGAATATTACAAACAAGCACATTTGTTGCAATTGTTTGCGTTGGCTTCGAGGAAAATTCCAAGTAATTACCATAGCTCTTCGCTCTCATTCACAATTCAAAAAGGTGTACGCAATTTGTTTGCTCATAATAAAGTAGTTGAGCGTTTACGGAAGTCGGAGGCAAAAACTTGACATTTTTTTAAGATTTTTTGAGTATTATTATAAAAGTATGTGCGAATAAACATATATGTATAAGAAAGTATGTATCTGTTTATTTCTGGCAGAAGAATATTTTAAACAGTTTGGGCTTGATGTTTATCATGAAAATTATTATCTAATGGTAGTTTGGCACGAGTATTTCTTAAAAGCAATTAGATAATTAGATTGTGTCCTAGATAATATATTTTTAGGAGAGAATCTCAAACTATTCAAAATCACTGAGTTTTCCAGAATTATGCCTCCCAGAGCTATATTGTGAGTTATGTTTCCTTTTTGGAATATCTGAAAATATGCACGTTTATTCATAAAAAACAAAAAAACAAACAACAACACTTAAAGAAATGTAGTGTTTACAAATAAAGCAATCAATGTCGCTGAGACGGCCTATTAACGTCATGAAACAATCGCATACAGTCTGAGTTACAAGTAAGCAGCCGATCGATCAAGCGATCGCTCAACTCAACACATTAAAATGCAAACAATGTCGGCGAAAAGCAAAACCAAATACATCTGTATACAAACACACATTTGTTAATGTGATAAAGGGGAGAAATAAAAAATGTATATCTATAATGAATTTATATAGAAATATATAAATAAAGAACGGCAATGAATAATGCTTCGGAAATTCACGCGAAAAAGTGTTGAGTAATCACTCATTGCCTCGAAAGCAAATTGTTAAAAATAACTTCTAGCGAAGCAAAAAAAGTAAAAAAAAAATCGTACGAATTTAATTAGTAATCGAGGAAATGGTAACCAAAATCATTTGACAGCTTCATAGTCAAACATACATACATACATACACATACATATGCAGTTCTGTATTGACAGGCACATTTTTGCAAAGTCATTCTGCGAAAGCAAACAACTGCTAGTAAGTGAGCAGAAGCCTGTAAATAGTGTCAACGAGGGTTAGTTGCATTACTTTTGATTGCCACTGTAGCAAATTCATTTAATCGCGGCCACAATGTAATAAAAGCGCGATGATTTTCAAATTTAGGGCTAAGCCCTCGTGAGCGGCGCCGCAATTAATGAATTTCTGTCAAAATATGCAAATTTCAAAATGAAATTTTTTAAGAATTTGTGGAACTTGAGTGCCTTTCGCTTGTGTTGCATGCCGCATTGTGCAGAGAAATTAAGAGGGTAAAATTAATGGATTATGGTTTTATTATAAAATAACATTTTTATATGTTTATATATATTTTTGTTTATAAACACTTGATTGACCATAAGCCAACAACAAAAGGAGCGAAATTTACAACTGCATAGAGTCGTCATGCGCGCTTAATAGCTCAAAAATTCTTAATGGTTTGTTGCTTCTTAGAAGCGGCTTTAAAGTGTTCAAAATCATAAAGATAATAGGTTATAACTATTTTAGATAGTTCGGTAACCACATTTAGATAGCCTTGAGGTAGAACGTAAATGGTGTTCAGGAATTTTCTTTTTATCAAAAGAGCTACATCGCCTGCGTGACCAACCACCTGGCAGCCTTGTTCCTGAAGTTCCTTCAAAAGATCGTTCACCACTAGAGTCCAGAGTAACGAGGAATCCTTGTAGGATGACGTTATTTACTATTCTAAGTATCGGTGCATAGGAGACTGTAGATGATATGCTAAGAACTCTAATAGCCGCTTACGGCGGTACATTGCTGAAGGTCTCTCTCTATACCAAGAAAGGAACTCACATCATAGTTTTATTGTATAAGGGCACCCTCCAGGCTCGAGATTGCTGAGTGTAAGCCTCTAAGCCACGGGAATGTTACCTAATCTAAACCAGTTAGCTTATAAAGGGGTCAACCACCTGCATTATATCTTTGTCGCATGCTGAAGCTGAGCAGGTACACAGACACTCAAACAGTTTAAAAGAGCTCATAACCCATGTGAGACGTCCTTCGTCCAGAAAGTCTCAAAAGGCTGTATAGCCTTCTTGAAGCTCTCTAAGGGAAACTTCTACTCACTAGCCAGTTTTCAGCATCACCAGTGGATTGTCCTGCATTATACAATAGCCAATCTAGGTGAGGTCTGCATTTACGGTCTTTATTAAACAGTATTTTGCTCGAAGACCTGATTTCCGACAGCTCAGGTGGCCACCAAGCGCGTTTTTCCTTTCCCTTGTGTATGTTTAGAGAACTTTTAAAGGCAGATCTACATGCAGAACTGAAAACCTCGAAGCACTTAAAAATGGCGCTGGCAAATGGCTATGATTCTGAGAGCCTCGACTAAGCGCGGCCGTAAAGGTTCCTATTCGTTTTCAAAATTCGCGTGCGGTTCGCTAACAAAATATGAATATTCAAAAAGCGATTAAAACTGAAATATTTAAATATGTAATATTTTGATTTTGTCCAAAAAATATTACAGTTTTCTACTCAAATATGAATGACTCTTTTTCTAATTGTCTAGATTAAAAATTTTTTTTATGATTTTGTTATGTTGCACGAAGATATTAGCTTAATCAGCGCATCATCTTCGTGCCTATTATGAGCTTAAAAGAGACCTTTAAACATCCGCTGAACTAACGCTCTGGTATGTGGCTCTACCATTCATTATTTACTGATAATTCTTATGCACATAGGTATATATGTATGTCTACCTCATTATTTGTCTACGCAGCATCTTCGGCAGACCATCTTCTTCGGTCTGTTTTTCCGCAGCAGCGCAGTCTAATTTAATTTATGCCACCACTCTTGGACGAGCACAAAGCACTCCAGCGTCTCCGCTTTAACTCTTCAACTTCGACTTCAGTCATTGACCAATTAACGAGCACTCGCGCGCGCGCTTATTCTGCCCCACCCATAAAGCCCTTTAATGTCTGGCAGCCAACCAGCCATCCAGCCGCCGCACAGTAGCTTTGATACAGTTGCCGGACAATAAGATGTGCTGTGGCAGGTTCTCATTTAGCTACATTCTTCCGCTTGCGCTGACGTAGAGTAATCTTTAAGCGTTAATAATGTTTTTTTCCTTCCTTCAACCTGCCGCCGTGGCTACCGCACAGATCTTATATTAGGTACATAAGCATATACTAAATAGTTATTTTTTTAATTCCCTCAGCTTTTGCGCTGCTTTGACGTTAGTGCCTCTGCTTTATATTATATTTTAGTTTATCATTGTTGTAGCCATTGTGTTGACTCGCCATCTAATTTCATAGTCTTTTTGTCTGTCTGTTCGTTTAGCGAAGTGTTGCAAAGCCTGTCTGCGATTCCGTGTCCCCTCCTCTAACTGTTGTCTGTGCGCCGTGTTTTTTCTACTTTGCTCATTGGCAACTGCAGCTATGTGTCTTTTAACTCGTTTCAATTGTTTTGCTGCGTCTGGCAACATTCTTTCATCATCTTTTTTCACAGCTTACTCACGTTTATTAATCCGCCTTCAATACTCCGTCAGTGGCAGCAACCAAGAAGCTACGATAGGCACTCATGCCATGCGCGTGCCCCACCACACTCTCCTCCCTCCACAAGTTGTGCCTCCAACAAGAATGCCATTATTCTGCGTGGCTTTGTCCGATGCAGTTTATCTTTTAGAAATAGTTACAAACACACACATGTACTTAGTTACACTAATACTGGCTCATTTCTTGATTAATGCTTTTTTTGTTGTAATTCTTATTGTTGTGATTTTTGCTTCTTTCATTCTTCATATTTATATTTCGCATTCCTGTCTACTTTTATTATTGCAGCTACTTACTTACATTGCATTTTAATATCTAAATCTCTCTGTGTTCTTGTTGTAACAACAGTTGTTTTTGTTGTTGCGTTCCTCTAGCCTTTAATGTGGAGTTTATCGTTGAAGAAATGTGTGGATTAACTTTCTAACCTGGATCACTTTGGCTACTGTTTAGAGATAAAATGGAAGGTCACCTTCACCCTTATCTAGTTAAATTATTTGAGGTTAGGGCATTGAAAAGAATTCATGAAATTTTGTCCAAGTTATTTGAGAAACATGACACTCAGAAATTTTGTAAATGTGGATTCTTTAAGGAGTATAGGGCCCATTTGACCTATCATCACCAAAAACCGGAATAAGTGTTTAAATAATATGTGAATAGGTTAGGTTAAAATGTCGGTCTTGACAGGGATTTTACTTGGACAGCTTAGGGCCGGCCAGCTGTAGTACCCATAGGTCCTTAAAATTGATTATAAGAACCCTCAATCTCCTTAAATTGAAAAAGTGCTTTGAGATCAATCAAATTTGTTGAGGCGACTAATGTCAGTTTTGGCTATGTCTCCTGGTTCGTCGAAGGTACAACTGCTATGTTTGAACCATAGTCTTGCAAAAACTGGTGAATGGAGGAAAAGTGGATTGAATGTTTCCACCTCACACTCTTTCACACAACTTTAACCTTTTGCGTTCGTCAGCAATGTTTTTAGTTTTTCAGTATGAATGTCTATTGCACAATGTACAGTAAAAACTCCTTTCATCATTGCAAGATGAACTTTTCTTAGGGAAAATAGTAGACCTTCTAAGTTCTACTTTAGGCGAGAAGGATCTCGGAGTCGCGTAAAAGCTAGTCGTTAATGAAGCCTGTTAAGCTCACGCGAGGTGCATAGTTCATCAGTGCTAGAACGCAAGATGACAACGGGGATCTAACTCGTTCGCATTCCGATATTAGCGGTGTAACTGACTCATTGGCTTTGCAATTTCTAGCGACTCTGCTATTACAAGGCACCCAAACGAGTCTGACGATAAAGTAGATTGATGCTATTTCTAGTGAGGTTCGAGACTCCTTGACTAACATTAAGCACACTGAAATGAGTTGTTGATTGGCAGAAATCATTCAAAGAGGCTCGTCCACAACGACCTTAGCGGTCAAAGATCTTACTGGCATCGTTGGAATATTGTAGGGATCACTGAAAACCATTTTGAAAGATCATTTGGACCTAAGAAAAAGGAAAGCACGATTGATTCCAAAATTAATAATTATTTTCGAAAAACAGCACCGCGTTGACGTCTGTGGATGAATACCTTCCAACTACCAGGATATCATGGAACATATTATTACTGGCGATGAGCCTTGGATCTATGCTTACCACTCAGAAAGAGACGATCAATCGGCGAATATCGTGGCAAATGTGAGCTGAATCCGAAAAGCAGGTTAAAAATCAGGGTTTTGCAGACAGTTTTTTTCGATTATCCCTATGTGGTCCTCCCGACCGGCCAAACTGTCAACAGGGAATACTATTATAGTGCTGTGCATCGTTTGCCCGAAGCTATTCGTAAAAAGAGGCCGGATTTATGGTTTTTGAAACCCGAAAATGCACCGTCGGAACAGCATTGGCTCTTCGTGAATTCTTCGCCAAATTTTCAACCAATATCGTGCCTCAACCACCGTAGTCGCCCGATTTAGTTCCGTGTGACTTCTGGCTAATCAGCAAACTTAAAGACCGCTCCGGGGTAACCGTTTTGAGCTAAGTGAAGACATTATACGTCAATCGCTACGTATATTACAATAAATTAAGAATTTTAAAATTATGAACAAAGTCTTACCATTTTTTCTCAAATTACTAAGTTTGCATTTTTTAAAGCTTTGAAAATTTCGTGGCAACAAGAGACAGGCACACAAAAGAAAATTGCATAAGATGCCAATGAAAGGCGCGAAATGTGCACAGGCGCCAGTGAACACAGCTGCTTGTCGATAATTACCAAATGCCAGCCGGCAATCTTTTGCTGCCAATTTTCAGCTTCTCATTATTTCTTACTTACTTATCTATTCATTCATATGTTTTTTGCTTTTGTTTGGCGTTTTTAATTCGTTATAATTTTTGGTCAATTCAGTTCAGTTGTGGATTTTATTATTTTTGTACAAATACAGACATATTTACTGTTTTATTTATATGCTTTGCTGCAACAAATTCCATTTCACTTTCTTTTAAATTATTTATGAAGACTAAACACATGTATGTACGAGTATATGGGTGTGCGTCCGTTGTGCATTAAACAAATTTGGGTAAATCACAAAATCGGAGAAAATGAAAATTTCTTCACAAATTCGCAGACACACATTACGGCTTATCAAATATTATTGAGTTATTTCTCATGTGGCGCTTTAATTTAATAAATGTATATGTGATTTGTTGAACGAACAATCGGCTCCACATTCATTTGAGTGTACGAAGGTATGTGTGGTTAATGAATGTTTCATTGCGCATTTCACTTTCACCCTGGCAAAAAGAAAAGCGATTGAGATGATATAAGCAATTAACTTGAAAATCTCTTAATGCGATTTTTCGGCTAAGAAATTCGGTATAGACAAAAGTAATGCACCGACTATAGTTTATATTTTTATAATGTGCAGTTCATAAGTGGCACTCACAAGGCTTTGCTCTATATCAGCTTTAAATACACGCACACAGAGTAAAAAGTTTCTTTTTTTAACCTTTAGTCTTTCTTATACTTACACACGGAAACCTTTATTGCTCATGATAGGCAATTTCCCTTTGATTTTCCCATTACTTTCACACGGGCGACTCGCGTTGCTCGGCAATTTTCTACGTTTCCTTTATTATTACCGCAAATATCGGTCAATATGTGAGATAAATTTTTAAAATTCAGAGAGAATCATTTCCTGATTATAATATAGTACCTATGTCTGTATGAGAAAAATAAGTTGACTGTCTTAGCTTAAAATGTTAAGATTTTCGACCTTCCACTTGTATATTGTATACTATAAGGGAAAGCCTCTTGATATCTCCTACCGAAATCTACACAGTGAGTGTATGTCTCAGTTAAGGAGCATATTCATAGAAAACATTCCTGCAGTCACTTATTGGAAGCCGAACTGCCTGCTAGCATAATCAAGAGGTCCTTCCTCAACTGCGTCGACGACAATAAGACAATACGTCGACCAGACGTTCGCACGCATCTAACTTTAGACATGTACTGACCGCAATTCACATTGGAGTCATAAACAACTTCACCGACTCCCTCTCAGTGAATGATGTAATTGCAGTCAAACCTCCACTCATTGCAGACGACGAGCCCGAGTTGCCATGAGAATTGCGTGTGTGTTGATGGTATGTGGGGTACCTTAATTAAACTCAGAGAGGATCTTTTTCTAATAGTAATTTGCAGTAATGCCAAAAATATATCTATATATACCTCTATTCTCTTATATCTAAAGTAATATTTCAAACTTTTGCTTTGGCTATCAATATGTTAGTGTCCTAGCAAAACAAATCAAGTTCTGCCAAAACCTGAAGAAATTTCCCCGGCTTTGATCGTAGCAAGTAGCCAGAGTATAAAATGTACGGTTACACCCGATGTTAGGCCTTCCTTAATTATTTCTAACTTTAAATTATATTATCAAACGTTTAATTAAAGAATTTAACATTTGTAGAATACAAGCTTTTAGAATAATACTCCTGGAACAGTGCTTTTTCTGACATAGTATATTCACAGGGAACATATGATCTTATATTTCGACAAAAGAGTTCGGGGAAATTGTAACTGAATTCCCGGGATAAATGATATATATATATAAGAAAATGTATTTCGCTAAGTTGGTAGGACTGTCCTAAAATACTATGCTAAATATAGGCGCGATCTATCAACCGGTTTGTTTACAGCAGCTGCTTAAGTCGGTACACCTCAGTAGTGGGTTGCGATTTTTAAAATGGATAAAAATATTGAACAAAGAATTTGTCTAAAATTTTGTATTTCTAACCAAACTTCCTGTGCGGAGTCAATACGAACGTTGAAAAAATCATACGGTCATTCAAAAAAACAAGAATACGAGTAGTACAAAGCCTTTAAAGACGGTCGAGAGATCGTTGAAGACCTGTCTCGTTGTGGACGACTTTCGACCTCTTCAACTGATGAAAATATTGAAAGAATTGAAGGATGTGGTGCTTGAAAATCGTCAGGTAAGCGTTAGAGAGATGGCAAGACAGCTAGACATCTCTCGCGAAATCGTTCGAATTTTGGTGGATTTCATACCACAAAGTAGTAATTTAGTTAAGTCTATAAAACGCGGAATCGTCGAAAATGCAGATCGATTGAGACTGAGCAAAAGTTAGAGCCTTCTTTTAATGAGTATCCTGCCTTAACTGACTGAGACGGTATATTTTCTATAATGTCTCATGCTTTAGTTGGTGAATAATTTTATGCGCGCTACACTGAACATACCCCTTAAGGGTACCTTGCAAACCAACTTATACAACTAACTTTGTGTAATTCATACTTTTGATTATTATCTAATAAGTCCAAGCATATAATGTACCGATATATGTATATGTCACCGTAATCCTGATTCACACATTTTATTATGTAATATTTTTTTGCCATACTAACCGACTATTTCGTAATACCTCATACGCATGCGTACATATACCTTTACTTGTATGCGCACACACATATGTATATTCAGGAAAACATCGCAAAGGCTCGAGCTTATATAAAATAAGAGCGTAAAAAAATAGCGACAACATATTATTGGCAACAAGATTACATAAAACTATTTATTTGGATTAATCAATAAATCCAGTTTATTTCGCGAAGCAGCGGTCCACACCAACTGCTGTGCCAACCACGGCAACAACAAAACGAGCAAAAGCCAAAGCAATAGTAACGGCATATGTTGTTCACACCTCCGCTGCGGCAACTGTTGCTGCTGCAACGGGCAAAGCCGCCGGCATATGTGCGAGCATCTAACTCCATTTGTTGTTGTTGTTGTATGCGACTACAACACAGCGATCGTGTCGAAGTTGCTTGTAGTTTCTCATGTTTTTGCAACATTTTTATTTGAACGCATTTTGTTTGCTTATTTTTCCAGCAACTTTTTATTGGCAACGCAATCGATTAGGCCGCCGAACCGCCAAGCACTAAAAATATAAATAAATACTAAGTAGAAAAACAAATTGAATGAACTAATAAATTCGCAAGTGCGGCAAAAACGAGGCAAAAGCCAAACGCCACAACTAAATGTGGCGCGCACAGCGACAAAACGCGTGTGAATGCAGAGCGCGCTTGCAGCTCAACTTGCAACAAATGCGCAAATGCTTAGCGGCTTACGACCGCACACACTCACACACGCACATACACACTATGGGCGCACAGGAGGAAAAACGCTTACAAAACATATTGGTCGCTCGCTTGACTCGCACGACTTCGATGGCCAAAAGCGGCGCCGATCGGCGGTCCGGCTTGGGCCTGATTTTAATCGCAATCGATGGCCACAACATGATAAATATGCAATGAGGCGTTAGGCCTAAGCGCGCTCGCTCACTCATGCACCCATACAACAACAACAGTTACAACTGTACATTTAAATAAGCTTGCCACAGCATTTGTGTTTTTCTTTAGGCCAGCCACGGCCTGCATGCTGTTGTTGTCGTTGTTGTTGGCATGTTTGTTGCCCGCTACTGCTGGCGATTGCAAA
The DNA here is from genome assembly GCF_023373825.1 of Bactrocera dorsalis. NCBI lineage: Eukaryota > Metazoa > Arthropoda > Insecta > Diptera > Tephritidae > Bactrocera > Bactrocera dorsalis. The sequence goes on from NC_064307.1 coordinate 3,606,288, forward strand.
CATAATCAATTAAGCATTTTGTAAGCTGCTTAGCAAACGTCTGGGTGTGATAATCCGCACAGATAAAAGAGATACAACGAGCAAATGTGCCGTGCCACACATGCCACACATACATACATCAACACATGCAAATGTGCTAAAATACTCACTTACATACCGATAAACACATCGCTTCTTATGCATTGGGTGGACTTGAGCCCAACTTGCTTTTTGCCCGGCAGATAACGACCAAGCAACGGCACTTGTTGCTCAATTATGTTCGGCGAAAAATAAGAAAATGGCAATAAATGCACGGAAACAAGAATTAATTAAACCGCTTGTGCACTAATCTGTCGGAAATCTGCATGCGACACAATCGAAGCGATAATTATTTACTCAAGTGCACATTAGGCTCGTCCTAAAAAGCCGGAGTGAACTTTTATTTCAATGCCACCACATTGTAACTTTTGTGATTACTTTGGCTCTACCTACTCGGTATCAAAATCTTTATATTACTTGTTCGACTCGGGTCTCGTATAAGAGTGTTTTCATTTACGATCACCCTAGTACTGAGTAGTACTGGGCGAATGAATAAAATACTAAACTGAATTCAGCATCATTGACGCAATGATATTGATACGAAGTGTAATCTAATCGAGCTTTGCTCCAGAACAGATATCCCCTCCTGGAACAAGGGGATATATCACAGGTTTACGAAAAAATCGTAAGAGACCATGTTGTTGCATCGTAAAAAAATTTTGAAACGAGGTACTTTTTCAAATAGTTGGAAGCGAGATGGGAAATTTTCAATCTGATAATAAGAAAAAGATAGAAAACTGTAAGTCAGAAGATTTCCCGTTACAATAAAGAGCTCATAATTAAAAAAAACTTCCTTGAGGGGTCTTAGAACCTATTTTTCAGAATAATAAGCGAAAGAATGTTCATTTTTCTTAACACATCCTAATGTATCGATCATTAACAAATGTCTTTTAAATTTTATTTTGTTTCTTGGATCTAACGTGATGATAAGAAGGGAAAATTTTCTCTTTTTTTATAGGGTTTGATTTGATTTTTTCAATAAAAAATGTTAGTTCGTCTATGTAAATTCTATACAAAAACTGTTTCGTTCTCCCTCTCTAAGCGTATACAGAGTTTCACAGGTCAGAAGTTTGGTCTCCTTAGTGCCAAGCTTGGCTGCTAGCAATTTCTAACAATTTTAAAGCTAATTCGACAATTATATGAACTTGTCTGACAAAAATATTTTTTTATGCAACCTGCCGCTTTAGAAAAGTAGTCCAGACTCTCTGGCAAATATTCAAGAAGTAGTATGCCAAAACATAACTTAACTGACGAACTCATATTTTTACCACATCCCAAAACTCTATTCTTACAATTTACAAGAACACTCTCTAATCAATTAGTTCACCTCCCTGTAATGATTACTACCATCTTAATATTTAAAAACCACTGACATGTTAAAAATTGATTGAAAACCTTGTACCAATCTCCATAAATTACACAAACTGGCAATATACACCTCATTCATTTGAGTCGTTCATCATTTGGTTCACGCTTCGTCGTTACAAACATAATTAACACCGCCCCACACAATGCTGTGGCGTCTCCATTATGTCAAACAACATTTCAGAAATAAACACCGTTCCAAACCGAAGCCAAATTGAGCGTAAAAAGGTGACACCAAAATGGGCAATCGGCAAAAAGCAATCGTACAGCAAAACAATTGCTCGCCAACAAGCGACGGCGGCTGAAATCCGAAGCGCAGAGGAACAGCGAAGACAACGCGTCGCACTACAAATTGTCAAACGCGAAAAGCGTGCGTCGACGACTTACTAACAATTGTTTTTGTTGCAGCTGCGTTGCATGAGGTTTTTTAAACACTGCATTAGCTTTTATACCCAATACACAACTGGTAAAATGCCATCTGATCAAATTTGGTTCGGACTGACACTAAGCTACTACACTTCAAAGGCTTCTGAGCCAAAACAAAATCAGCGCTTAAACAACTTTCTATACGCTTGTTATAAGAATTCTTTGGGATGATCTTCAGTGCATTCAAGGAATTATTTTGTGGTTTCCGGTTTTTTTTCGATGCCTTCACGGCCTTTACTGACTGCTTTGTGGCACTCAAGTACTTGTATTTAGGATAGAGCAGATTCAAAAAAACAAGTATTTTAATACAAGCTTAGCATTGACTCGATTCATACCCAAAAACAATAATCAAAATGGTTGAGTCGCTCCATAAGAGACGTTGAAATTCTCTGGTATCTCTATGATACAATACGACGATTTGAAGCACTATGTCTTTGATTTAACCGAGAGAGATAGGCGATTCGCAATAAAAAAATTATATGTATATGATGATTTCAATCCGGGTCAAATTTGATCAAATTCTAACCTATTTCTCAAACTAAATTAATACCCATTCCAATTTACACGTATGGTACAAAAGCTTCAGCTCCACCCATACAAGTCGATTTCTTTATTCGCTACATTTAATACCGAGTTAGCGAGTTGTTTGTTGGGGCATAGGCTGCGCAGGCGCAAATTAAATTCACGCACCACGACACAATAAACACAGTAAACGTGCGGCCAGCAAACACAAAGCCATAAAACTTAAAAGGCAAAAAAAAATGAAAAAAAGAGAACAAAAGCAACAACCAAAGCTGTAAACAATCGCGGCAACAACATTGTCAACAAATTGCCCGACACACCGAGCACCAAGTGGATGCCTACATATCTGGTTGACATGATTGTGTCAGCTTTTTGTTGCCGCTGCTTTTGGTTGTTGTTGTTGCAGTGGCCGTTGCGCTACCACATTTTCATCGCTGCTCATGTTTTTCGTCAACCTATTGCTTTTGTTGTTGTTGCAGCCGCTTAGGCGATAAAGATTACCAAAACGCAGCGACTAGTGAGTGGGGCGCGGGTGTGAGCGGCGTTGCTGCGGCCCACCACTTCAGCACAACCAAAGCACACAATCGCTGCATGCGCGAGTGTGAGAGTGTGTGCGTGTCCCTGTGTCGAAAGTAGCAATTTGACGGCGGCACATTTGTTATTATTTGTTGGTTCATTGAACTCTCAATATGTCAGCGCTGCGTCACCGAAGTAGTCTGCCTTCACAGCCTCCAACAGCCCCCACAAGCCACAAGTGGCGGCGACAACAATGGAAGCCGAGCGATAATGCGACATCACACGCTCGTAAGCGCTTGCAACTGCATGCGCGAGTGTATGTGTGGGTGTGTCTGTGTGTGCGAGTGTTTATGAGACTGTGACAGCTTACGCTAAAAATGTGGCGCATAAATAGTGTTTTGTTGTCATTGTTGTTGTTGTCGCACTGATTATGTCACACAGTTGCTGCTGCGGTGTGGAGCGATGCAAAATCCAACTAGTACTTTGTCCGCCACCAAAACAACAATTGTCATTATGAAAACAGCAACAACAACAACAAACACAGTGAACTATGTCATTTTGTTTTATAACCGCTCGTGTGCACGCGCTCTTTTATGGCATAACATCGGTGGCAGCTTCAAATCATAAGCCGGTGCGACTCTGGCATAAGCGCAGTTGCCGTCAGTGTGTTGCTGCTCCCCAAACAACAACAACAAAACTGATAAATGTAGCTGCAATTGAGAGCCTGTGTTCGCATCTGTTTCTTCTGTCCACAATCTAATGCCACCAATGATTAGTTTATTTATGTATGTAACAAATATACCTTATGATATGCAGATGTAGATATGTATATACGTATGGTTGGGTAGCATATACTGTAATATATGCATCGTGATTCAGATATGTCACTATATTTTTACATTTGCTTAAACACGTTTCTGAGTTATGAATCATGCTTGAATCTTAATTTTACTATGTCAATTGAAAAATCGCCGGTCTGACACATAGATGGCGCTGATAGATTTAAATCCATATAATTTTAAGTTATCTCTAACCTTCAAAAGGCGCATCTATAAACTTGACAGCTGTCGGATCTTTAGTTTGCGAATTATATCATTTTAAGTGCAGCAATCCAAGTTTTTGAGCTAGATTTTGGGCTTCATGACGTATTTTCGGGCCACAGGAAAATCAATTATTAAGAATTATCCTGAGTGTAGACGTGGTAAAATTAGCACCGAAGACGATGAACGTCCAAAAGAGGTTGCTACCGACAAAAACATCAATCCACACAATAATTTTTAATCTTGGGACGCGCATGAATTAATATTTATTGCTCTTAATTTGACTGGATATGTAGCCGAGTCCATTCTTTATATTCGGCTGTCGTGTAAGAACCGCAATAAGTAATTGAGCTAGCCCGACTCAGCATTACTTGAATGCGTCAAAGCTGAACACGAGCAAAGAGAAAAAACCGCCAATTGGGCGGTGTGAATTGTCCGCATGGCTCTAATTCTATAACAGCCAGTCATTTGTAATTTTTATTTAGTGTATTGCGTTTCGGTAATTGTGATGATTAAGACGCTCTAAATCACTAATTGTCAAAAATTTCGATAAAAATATGGAAATCGACGAGTCCGGCCGTCATGTATGCTCTGTTTCGATTACTAACGAGCTAAACATTGGTAACCAAAATCGACTACCAATACGACTGGTTAAAAAACGATATTTGGTTGTCACACGAGTGAACCTAAACAAAATTCATGGATTAGATTTCCGTCTGCTTAATTGCAACAATATGTGTGAATTTCTGAAGCGGGGTTCTGTGGTGATGAAAAGTAGAGCACTTACGACAAACAGTTGTGATCGATTTGTGGACAGCTGGTGTAAGCGGTGACTAACTTGGATTGACGAGCAGGAAGATTTTGTTATTAATTTGGTGGGATCGCAAAGGAGTCATCCACTTTGAGCTGATTCTCAATGATCACACCTTAAATTCGATCTGCACAGTCAATTATTTGACTGTACGAAGGTATCCCAGAAGCGGCTAGCTTTGGATAACAGGAGTGGAATTATGTTCCACCAAGAAAACGCCTGCCATACATCGGTGGTTACTCGGCAGAAACTATGGGAGCTTTGTTGGGAGGTGCTTATGCATCCACCTAATAGTTCAGACCGGTGATTACTACTCGTTCCTATCTATGGTCAATGATTTTGCTGTTTAAAATTCGTCCCAAGAGAATCTTGTTAAAATTGACTCAACGAAGTCTGCCAATAGTGTAGAGGCTTTAGATGAAATTGGCATTATAAAGATACCTTCAAAATGTCAAGAAGTTAGCGAACATACATAAATCGTTTGACATTTACCTTATTAGTTATTAACTGCGAATTGTTTCCCAGCAAGCCACGGCTAACCAAACTCCAAAAACATTGAAAGATTTGGCAAGAAAACTAACACATGCACTCCCTACAGCTCATGAAGGTTTTGTATAAGAGCGGGATCACTATAAACATCCACTTGTAGACAAGAGTTTCGGTTAGAATTGTCTATTGGCCTTAAGAAATTCATTTGTAAATTAACCGGTGATTAAGCCGCTGATTTAACCGATTGTATAACTTCCAAGTCTACTCGAGGCGAATTGGTAATACTGCTTCCAGTATTCGTTGCTAATTATGGAGACAAATGGTCGAGATGTGCATGTAAATATAAGCATATTTAATCCCAACATTTTGGAAAAAATGCTCGTCAAATGAAAAAATTTTCTACGCAAGCCCTTGATATCGGTCCGGCCGGTTTTAGTCTGATATCGCCCTTCTTGGTAAGGAAAGGACAGGTGAAAGTTTTTAGTTCAATATATCAAATATTAATGACTAGATTGCGTATACGGACAGACGGATGGACTTAACTAAATCGGCATGGCTCATTACTTTGATAAGTTTTATATAAATATGTATGCGTATATATGTATTTTATAGGGTGCCCGACGTTTCCTTCTGGGTGCTACAAATATCGTGGCAAACTTAATATTCTCTGCTGAGGGTATAAATAGTGTCGAATTTTTACTTATTATAAGCCGTAATAATGATTTTACTACTTATTATATGTACATAAGTATGTATGTATCTCGAGTGAAATATAGAAATATTTTCAAGCAAAATTATAATAAAATCCAGGTAGTCTTAAGCAAGTAGCTGAGGAAAACCGCTAATTTTACCGAATATTTTTTGTCACCTTCCTGATGGCACGTCCCAAGTTTGTTGCTCTCAGCCCGACACATACAGCTGTTAAATTCCAAATTTATAAATATAAATATGTAAAGCAGCGAGTTTAATGTACTCACCCACGCAGCATAAAAATTCAAATAAATACATATTTACTTAATAAATATTCACTTATCACATACAAACATACACATGTACAATATGTAAGCAAATATGTATAAACATTGCCTGCCGCGCAGTGTTTTTCCTCACGTTTTATATTTTACTTCCGCCACACGCGCACTCAGCTCCACCGAAACAGCCGCGCAGGCGCAGTGACAGCCGCGTATGTACGTAGATGTGTGTGAGTTTGTAAGTTGCCCGCTGACAGAATGAAGTTCAAACTCCATTTAAGCTTTAAATTAGTAGCTATTTGAAGGGAGAAGACCGCGACGCAGCGCAGTATGCTGCGTGAGACGTGGGTGCGGTCACACGTTCACATTCACCCCCCACACCTCCTGCAAGGCCCGCAACAGCGTCAGCGCTGCGACTTTCATGAAGATATGCCACATAGCCTTCAGCGCGCTCTGCCGCGGCTTGTCACTCGCTTATCGTCACCTCAACGTCTCGTCTCGTCCCATGCCAAGACAATTGCTGGGAAATTTATTTGTTTGCTTTGCCGCTCGTGTGTAAACAACACGTCGCACAAGCAACGCTTGGTGGCTGTTGCCATTGCCTCAGATGCTGCTCGTGCACATTTCTTGTTTCGTTACAATTGTTGCCATTGTTTTATTTCGGCATATGATTTTCGTGTATTAAATTTATTTCTTGTTTTCTCGCCGACTCTTTCCAACAATAACAAGCGTGTTTCGAAATTATGCTGCGTTGTTGTTGTTGTTGGCTTTTGTGCTCTTGTAGTGCGATAATTTCCACTTTCCGGCTTCCCACTTATGTCATGATTCCGGTAGTCGGCTTTTCCCCCACAAGCAGCAGTCATAATTAGTTTCTTCCACTTTCTAAAAATAAAAAAGGTCAACATCCAAAACACCCTTCAGTTTGAGTTTATTTATACATTTTAAAAAATGTATTAAATGTATTTGTATTTTTACTGATGGTTAAAAAAAAAATTCCAAAAATTCGATGTTTCCATTTATACGAGTATCTCTATTCAAAGATGTGGTTAGGTGTAATCTGACAAATATTATCATAGTCGTCAATGGCAAGTATTTATATTAGTTGAAGGCTTTCCTGCAAATAATTGGACTCGTGGATTTTAGAATTAAGCGCTCTTTGAGACAGAAGTACAATGGTTCGCTTTGGATCCCATTTGCATGAGAAAATTGCAGCCTTCTGGCTTTGGTTTGGTATAAAGAAGTTCTAGTGAAATATGATCAGCTTTCATTCAGAACACCAACGATTTGATCCCGAAACATAGCAATAATTGATTTTTTAAATATTTTAAAGTGAATTATAAAGGGTGATTTTTTTAAGAGCTTGATAACTTTTTTTAAAAAAAAAACGCATAAAATTTGCAAAATCTCATCGGTTCTTTATTTGAAACGTTAGATTGGTTCATGACATTTACTTTTTGAAGATAATTTCATTTAAATGTTGACCGCGGCTGCGTCTTAGGTGGTCCATTCGGAAAGTCCAATTTTGGGCAACTTTTCGAGCATTTCGGCCGGAATAGCCCGAATTTTCTTCGGAAATGTTGTCTTCCAAAGCTGGAATAGTTGCTGGCTTATTTCTGTAGACTTTAGACTTGACGTAGCCCCACAAAAAATAGTCTAAAGGCGTTAAATCGCATGATCTTGGTGGCCAACTTACGGGTCCATTTCTTGAGATGAATTGTTGTCCGAAGTTTTCCCTCAAAATGGCCATAGAATCGCGAGCTGTGTGGCATGTAGCGCCATCTTGTTGAAACCACATGTCAACCAAGTTCAGTTCTTCCATTTTTGGCAACAAAAAGTTTGTTAGCATCGAACGATAGCGATCGCCATTCACCGTAACGTTGCGTCCAACAGCATCTTTGAAAAAATACGGTCCAATGATTCCACCAGCGTACAAACCACACCAAACAGTGCATTTTTCGGGATGCATGGGCAGTTCTTGAACGGCTTCTGGTTGCTCTTCACCCCAAATGCGGCAATTTTGCTTATTTACGTAGCCATTCAACCAGAAATGAGCCTCATCGCTGAACAAAATTTGTCGATAAACACATTTCGAACCGAACACTGATTTTGGTAATAAAATTCAATGATTTGCAAGCGTTGCTCGTTAGTAAGTCTATTCATGATGAAATGTCAAAGCATACTGAGCATCTTTCTCTTTGACACCATGTCTGATACTAATGCATGAAAATCCTAACCTCAAAAAAATCACCCTTTATTAATTAAAGGTTTCTTCTTTCTTAAACCGTGTCGAAGCCAATATGAGCGCCTGTTTTTTTGTGTTTTATTTTCGTGATGTTAGTAAATCGGTCATATTCCTGGCAACTGTGAAGCACATACTACAGCTTTAAAATTAGACCCTACATACCTATATATAAATAAATATATATATATATGCCTCTGATTACTTGTAGACATTTAAACGATTAAGATGTCATACATTATATAGCTGAATCTCGGTGAAAACAATCCCTAACTTGCTCAACAACCAGACAAACGTGGTATGAAGGGAATTTGGCCAGCACATACCGATTACTAAAATCCAAAAGGACTGACAAAGAACTCTAGTACTGTCTTATTGAAAGACATGCCAGTAAACTGAGCATATTATACAACGACTCTTGTAGAAACTGCCAAGAGGTAGAGAAGATGAGACTATCATCTTCTGGGCGAATACAAGGCTTTGCATTGGAAAATAATTTCAACTAGTTGTCGAGGAATTTGCTGAATTTCTAATATTCTTGTTTTTGAAGAGAGATCGACGAATGATCAGTTGAATACATCAATACTTGATTCGATATTGCATCCTCTTAGATATAGCTTATATGGCATTTACATACATACTTCGATTTCTTCAGATGGTTAATGAATAAAACGTTGAATCATTATATTTATTAAATTTTTTACGATTAGGTGGGCCGCGGGTCACCATGCCCCGATCTAGTAGTGAAAACTCTTTTCTAAGGAATTGTAAGCTTGGTGCTCAGCTTGCTAGGCTTGCGATCTTTAAACAAAATTTGCAAGGAACTAAGATCCTAAAAACAGGAATTTCAAAGTTCAAATACAACTGTCGTTGCTTCCATATTTGAAGAAAAATAAAACGCCTAATTTATTATACTATTTTTCTTTTCTAAATCGTGCTGTTGATAAATAACGTCTCGCTAAAGAGTTTTAACTCAAAAATGTTGTTCCGAAATTTATGCGAGCCGCCAATGTGTTGAAGCACCCTAATGGCCTTGCTATTAAGAAAATCGCTCAAGCATTAATTGAGTCTCTCGCATATTTGTACAAACAACCCACTTTATTTGCGTCAAAATTTTCCATTGTTGCGCATAATTTCAATTCACAGACTTCATTGCCCCTTTTTTACTTTTCTATTTTTTTGGTTTTTCGCTTTTCTTTGTTATTATACTAAACATGCTTTGGTGTTGTTGTTGTGTTTGCGTAAATGTAAAATTAGCAGCTTATCTTTGATATCTTCGGTAAAGTGAAGAAAACGCGATGCGACGCGCTGAAGCCTTTCAAGAGCCGCAAAGCCAGCGTCTCCAAGGGGTGACTCGCCGCTTCGAGACTCAAGTGAGCAGTGCCACCGTTATGGTGGCAACGCCGTAGAGGCGTGTGTGTAATTGTCTGACACTGACATTGCATTACGCGTTGTTTCATGGCTATTAATATTTGAGCCGACTAACTTGTAACTAAATAGCCGACTAAGCTGCCGAAATGGCAAACTAACCCATCGGCTGACCGGCTGGCTGACTACCACCACGCCGCCTGGTGGCATAGTTGACGCTTCTGCGGCTGTTAATGAGTGCAAAATACGCTCGAGAGCATTGTGAGGTTGCACACATTTAGACTGGGTCGGTGTTTATGAGTGTGGGTGTGTGTGTGTGTGTGTGTGCGTGTTGCAAGTTCAAGTTTTATCGGCTGTGAAAATCGCTGAAGCGCTGAGGCGCACACACACATGCAACTTTTCCGTCTGACACCTGTTTTGGTTGCCACTGCGGTCGTTGTTGTTGTTGTTACCACAATAGCATGGTAACTGATTTTAATTTTCTTATAATTATTATGGCGTGAATCAGCCTAATATTTTACATTTCAAACGCGGCTGTCGGCTTATCTTCTTCTTCGTGCTACTTTTCATTTGCTGCCAACTTTTAACTTCAAATTTAATTTTATTGTATTAGAAGAGTCACAGCGGCTGTGGATAGCTCCACCAACAACATAAACAACAACTTGTCGGCTAGCTAATTAAGCAAACACTTAATTACACTTAAGCCGAAATGATAGAATATTTCACATGAAATTTATGATATACAATACAATCGTATACACATACAGGGTGTTTTGAATGTTTGTTTCAAGTAAATAAACTTAAATTAATGAAATGGTAGTACATTTTTCGCTTTTTACGGTTTAAAAAGAATTTCGTGTGATCGGGGTCAATAAAGTGAAAGAATTGATGCTTGAGAGTTGAGGATTAACATTTAGGTAACTTACTGGCATCATTGGAGGATCAGTGGGTTAAGGAAAAGTGAAAGATTTTTTCCAAAATCACTCGGTTTATTCGAAAAACATATCAACTACCAGGATGTCTTGAAGCATGTTATTTATGGCGATGAGTCTTAGAACTTAAGCTTACGATCTGGAAATAAACGGTCAATCGGCCGAATATCGTGGCAATTTTCTTCGATTATAGAGGTGTGGTGCACTCCGAATTTCTTCCGATGGGCCAAACTGCTAAGGTCAAGGGGGATTACTTGAAGAGGACGATATAGATTTTGAATAATAAATTATGAATTTTAAAATTAAGAACATAGTCTATTTTTTACTCATAAAAAATACCACTTTTTGGAGACTATAAACGCATAAAATTTTGACCTGTGGAATTTCCATAAGAGTTCCTTTCAAAAATCAGTTACTACTTGTTATAGTCTCAAGTGGTTCTCTATGACTTACATATACATAAATTTCATGAACTAAGCAAAGTTTAAGATCGTATAAGGATCATAAAATCAATTTGACAACTACATTGAATATTCTATTTGAGGATTTTCAGAAATAATTTGTGCATTCATGAGACTATTTTACTTTTCTATAGAGTACATATGTATGTATATATGTAGATTTTTTGTAACACCAGATGTTGATAAAAAATATTTTTATAGCACAAGAAATACGAGAAAATCAGAAAACTGTGCGTTCGTGCTGACTTAGGAGCATCTGTGTCTGCTTGCTTGGCTAACTTAAGTACATATTTGGGTCACATAATTAAATGTAAACAAAGTACACTTAGAAAAGCGTTTTATGTGAATTGGGATAAATAAAAAAATTATATGCCACAATAGCATGGCACTCCTCGCCGCCGCCCGTGCGAGCTCGCACGCATTTCACACTCCCCAATTTCTAATTTTTCCATTTCAATTTATAAAAATGTGTGTATTCTTAAATCGGGCCTTTTGAGGGCACAACAACATAAACACAGCTGCCGCACTGAAAGCTGCCACGCCGCAATTTCTAAATCTAATCACACTCCCCCACCCAAGCGACTCACAAATTTATCGAAACAACAAAACAATAATGAATTAAAAATTAAAGAAAGAATAAGTCATTAAGAGAGCAAGTAATAAGCAGAAGCCAAAAGCAGCGCCCGCGCAAACACCACCACCACCAACACCAGCGGCATCAACCACTATAAGCACCAGCACCAATGTTGGACGAGCAGCAGCCGCTGCGCACCCGGTCGCCAGTATTTGTTGTAGAAGAACAACAAAAGTACATCAACAGAAGACGAAAATCAACAAATGTGGCATGCAACATCATCCACAGCCGCCAACAAATCAACATTTGCTGCAAACTAACAGCAACAACACAATTTTAGTAAAACCAAATATTTTCTCAACAAATTTGCTATCGCTCGGCGAGCGCGAGGAGAGGCCGAGGGGGCTGACAAGCCATTTTCCTTAAATACAAGCGTTTGAGTATGTGTTTACATGTGTAGTCGCGGTGTGGTGTGCCCGCCAATTAATAAGTGTGGCCCACACCATGCTCACAGCCATTCGACCCCATCGGTTCATTGCCACACTTACTGCTGTTGGTTACAATAACATTGGCACATCAATTGCATTGTGCTCCCCTCGATCGGGCTATTATTTCTATTTTAATTATTTACAGTTGTGCGCTAAGCGAAGTGCCTAGCGCTTCTGGATGGGTATGTGTTCGTGTGTGTGTGAGTGTGTGTTCAAGTGTTAAAGAATTTCCCTGCTCTGGAAAGTTCTCATTTCTGCGTTGATTCTCTAAGAATTTTGAAAGTTCCAGTTGAAATATAGCGAGTGCCTCAGAGCTTGTATATATGTATGAATGTAGTGCCAATAAACTCCCCTTCTAAGCGTACATATGTATGTGCTTATATACATATATAGAAGAATACCGAATACTTAATATAAGCTGAATTTCAGATCAACTAGTTTGGGTATCGTTTTGAAAAATTTTGAACTGGTTTAAAGTTCAATCTGAGTACATAAGAATATTTAGTAATTGTATCAGCGTGGGTATCCGAATTTCTCCCTTTCACCCTCCTCAATCAGCATACATACTTACATACGTATGTAAGTATAGTTGCTGAGGGGAAGAGACTTGATCAACCGAAGATCTTGGAGAATCTAAAAGATAATAAAATAATAAAAATAATACAATATTGAATAGAATAGAAGAAGCCTTGTTTTAAAGTTTTGTGCCAAATTTCGTTAAGTCATAATAAAAATCATATTTCGATTGGAAATTAAGTAATTTGTACCGTATGATAAACCGGAAGCTCAAATTTGGCCCTGACTCGTCATTTATTTTGTGCGTGTTAATGCAACTGACCAAGAATTCCTTATTGGATTGGTACAGCGTTTTTAAGTTATTTTGAGTTTTGATCACCATTCGTCAATTAATGTGTGTTTGACAGCTGTTTGCGTCTTCAAAAGTTTGTCTAGCGATCTTTATATATAGCCAAAACATTGTCCAATTAGTTGAGTCGAACCATAAGAGATGTTGAGATTCTATTCTATCTGCAGTATCTGTCTATACTCTCCTGATAATACAATGATTTCCAAGCACGGTTTCTTTTACTCTTTCAATGTTATCGTCATGAGGAAAGTTTTCGGTGACACGGCTGGAACGTACCTACCCGACACTATATCGAAAATTATTATTTCTTGATAACGAATGCCTACACAAAAATATTGGCAACCTCAATCATAATGAATTTGATTGGCAATAGCCAGTGCCTTTGGAGATGCGGAGTTAAATGGATCTGTCTGAGTCAAATTTGATCCTAAGTGTACGATTTTGGCAGAAGGGTTCAGTATAGCACTTTAATCTTACCAAATGGATTTTTAAAGGTTAAAGTGAATTGAGGCATATTCAACATCCCTCATTAAAAAAAAAAATGATTTTGAATTTAGATTGAATTTTGTTCACGTAACTTCAGAGATTTCTTAAATTAATTTTTGAAAAGATCTATATAAGATCGATTTATTGAAAAAGGCTGCAATTATTCTAATCTCATGAAATTTTTAATCTTATGTAGATCTTCTACATATAAAACATTCATAATTAAGGGTTTGGAACTAATCTAAATTCGTCGAAACCCCTCGAATAAAGCTTAATTTATTATTTACTCTATTTTCAAGGTATTTTAGCAAAACCAAGTTTTCCATTTTTTTATAGAACTTCTGGCTTCGAAAGCTGTGAAAGAACGTAAATTTGTGAGTCAATAGACCTCTTGGGATGATTTCCTTGCGGAAACTCTATCTAAAATTGATAATAATTAGATATCGAAGACAGATCTTCGCTGCGAACTTCAATGTTTTTAAATTAATAATTTCTTTACCTTAAACATCCCCACAAAACATACATATAGTAAGTGAATAAGTATATGCTTATGGCTCCGCTTTTGCCCCAAATATGTTGCACATATGCATGTTCTTCTTCTGTGTGGTGTCATTGGTGGCATCAATATGCTATCTATAACAGCGACTGTAGCTTACTCCCCCAGAAATATTTCATAAATATGTGCGAAAGCAAAGTCAGTGTGTATATTCCTACACAAAACCGTTATTTATAGCCTTCAGCCTTCAGCACCTCGTCGCTGCAACAATGAAGCGCATGTGTGTGTGTTTACAGCTACTCTGCATGTGTGCGACTCATCACGCCGCATTTTTGATGCATCATCAGTTGTAGTTAAATTCTGCTTGCAACATTTCCGCATATTTGCTGTGTGGCATGCAACAGCCAATATGATGTGCTCCCACAAAACTCCAAAGCCAAAATGCATTTACGTAATAACACAGTTGAGCGTGTGTGTGTGTGTGTGGCAGCGTCAGCGTTTCCATTCGCACTTTCCCGCATCTGTGACACAGCGGCAACACATTCATGCTCAGCAACTTCTTCAATCAGCAGTGATTGCCGCGCGCACATGTGCTAAGATGGGGCAATAAAGAGTGCCTTAGTGAAAAATTATGCTGTGTCCCTCCTCATTCCCACCCTTCAACCATTGCGCGGCACCCAAATACCACAAACTTAAGCACACGTGTTGCGGAGTTGGAGACGCACGAGGCACAAAATGTCTCGCCACATGGCGCTCCCTGCTTACCGAGGACCCACTCTCATGGCAGCGTTCCCCACCCCCTGTAATTGTGATTAATTCCCTGTTGTTTTGGTGTTTCCAGCTTCCGAGCGACACTTTATATTCATTGAAAATCCACGTCGCGCTCGCCTGTCACATGTGTGTGTGTGGGCGTGTCATTGGTGCGTCACACGTTTCGTGAGCGTTTCTGCACTCGCCTCGGCTGAATCTATATCCCTCATTCGTTGTCCTCAAACAGCTGTTGTAACTTTGGCATTGTCGTTGCTGCGGTTGTCGTCACTGCTGCCGATAAAAGGAGGTCTATTCAAATATTTGGCTAAAAATAGCTCGCAACCCCACTTGTACTCCACAGCATCTAGTCTAAAAATACCTATTTTTTATTGTCATTAAGCAGGAGTTTGATTTTATTTTATTTTTTAATTCTCAGCGTGCGCTACAGCTCGTACTACAAAGTTTAAGCAAAACCAATATTCGTGTGCACCTAAAAATATCAAAACGTGCTTAGACTTTGTAAAATTGATGATTTTAAGTTCATAATTCGTTCTTACCCACGTTTGGATATATAGAACGAAATATATTGCTCGAAGCATGCATATTTTTAGAGGAGTTGCCAGCTGTCGGCAAAATAAAATATTAATGAATAAGTCTAAAAAGAATAAAGTCAAAATAAAATGAATTTTTTTAGGAATACTTAAAAATCATTTATCTATCCAGAGTTTCTACCTTTTTGAAATATGCTTATCTCAAAAAAATACACAATAACATATCTAGTGTGAAGATTTTGACTGAAAATGATTTGAAACGTACTTATGGTACATATGTACATATGTATATATTCCTGCTTCTGTAAAGTTATCGTTACATTTTCATCTAAGACGGGGTTTCAAACCTTCCCTTAAATATTGCCTGCGTATTTCTCAAAATCATATCATCTTTTTCTTCATTAGCGTAGACACCACTTGGGTGGTTATAGCCGAGATACTAAGTGCAGCCAGGTCTTTCTGCACCTTCCAACGGAGTGGAGGTCTTCCTCTTTCTCTGCTTCCCTCGGTGGGTACTGCGTCGAATACTTTCAAAGCTGGAGTGTTTTTGTCCATTCGGACAACATGACCTAACCAGCGTAGCCGCTGTCTTTTAATTCGCTGAACTATGTCAATGTCGTCGTATATCTCATACACCTCATCGTTCCATCGAATGCGATATTCGCAGTTGCCAACTCGCAAAGGACCATAAATCTTTTGCAGAACCTTTCACTCAACTTTCACAACTCATCAGATGTTCTCATCGTCCATGCCTCTACACAACATAACAGACTGGGAATAATGAGTGACTTATAGAGTTTGGTCTTTGTTCGTCGAGAGAGGACTTTACTTTTCAATTGCCTACTCAGTCCGAAGTACCTGTTGGCAATAGTTAATCTGCGGTGCATTTTGAGGCTGACATTGTTGTTGGTGTTAATACTGGATCATAGGATCAGCCCTTGGAAACATATTCTAAAATATTATAAAATAAATAACAAATTCAAAAATGTATTAAATAAGTTTTAAGTTTTAGAAAAATTTATTACATTTAATTCTTAATTATTTTTTAAGACTACAAATTTTTTAATGGTTTATTTCTCATTTCCAGGGCCTCGTCCGTAGGCAAAGTTTCGTCTACTCTGAGAAATTACTGATTTCAGTATGAAATGATAATGGGATATATCCAATGAATCTGAAAATTTGGAGACAATTTTTTATTAAATGAAAGTTTTTAATTAATGTTATTCTAAGAATTTTGTTATATTTAATTTTTATGTATGCGAAGTAATAAAAACAATTTAGAGTAAAAATAAAAACTTAATTATTTTACTTCACTTTTATCTAATTTTGTCTAAGAAACTCGTAAGTATATAAATTTATTCTATTGAGCACTCATAAAAAAATTTTTGACCCCTGACACTAGGATGAAATTTTTGTGCGCAGCTCAGCGTTAAATCACATCAACAAAGCGATCGCGAAAGTTCCTAGTAATAAAATAGTAAAATTCCTACTCTACTACTAATTTTTTGCTCACCATTGTCCTTTCGAAAAAGTCCTTGCAAGAGTTAGTTCGAAAAAAGAGAGTGAAATATCAGGTGCCCAAAATCATTCAGTTGGTTATGTCAAGGCCAGGAAAATTATTGTTGTAAAGGGTGATTTTTTAAGAGCTTGATAACTTTTTTAAAAAAAAAAACGCATAAAATTTGCAAAATCTCATCGGTTCTTTATTTGAAACGTTAGATTGGTTCATGACATTTACTTTTTGAAGATAATTTCATTTAAATGTTGACCGCGGCTGCGTCTTAGGTGGTCCATTCGGAAAGTCCAATTTTGGGCAACTTTTTCGAGCATTTCGGCCGGAATAGCCCGAATTTCTTCGGAAATGTTGTCTTCCAAAGCTGGAATAGTTGCTGGCTTATTTCTGTAGACTTTAGACTTGACGTAGCCCCACAAAAAATAGTCTAAAGGCGTTAAATCGCATGATCTTGGTGGCCAACTTACGGGTCCATTTCTTGAGATGAATTGTTGTCCGAAGTTTTCCCTCAAAATGGCCATAGAATCGCGAGCTGTGTGGCATGTAGCGCCATCTTGTTGAAACCACATGTCAACCAAGTTCAGTTCTTCCATTTTTGGCAACAAAAAGTTTGTTAGCATCGAACGATAGCGATCGCCATTCACCGTAACGTTGCGTCCAACAGCATCTTTGAAAAAATACGGTCCAATGATTCCACCAGCGTACAAACCACACCAAACAGTGCATTTTTCGGGATGCATGGGCAGTTCTTGAACGGCTTCTGGTTGCTCTTCACCCCAAATGCGGCAATTTTGCTTATTTACGTAGCCATTCAACCAGAAATGAGCCTCATCGCTGAACAAAATTTGTCGATAAACACATTTCGAACCGAACACTGATTTTGGTAATAAAATTCAATGATTTGCAAGCGTTGCTCGTTAGTAAGTCTATTCATGATGAAATGTCAAAGCATACTGAGCATCTTTCTCTTTGACACCATGTCTGAAATCCCACGTGATCTGTCAAATACTAATGCATGAAAATCCTAACCTCAAAAAAATCACCCGTTATTACTTCTGCTAAGTAACACAGCCATTTCGAGTGTGTAGTTTTCCATGTAGATACATTCATTTACATTAAAGAGTAAAGCCTTATAGACTCCTTAATGTAAATGAACATTTAAGCCACTAAAGTTATTTATTTATATTAAAAAGATCACTTTAGTTTCTTAAATTAATAAAAGCATATGCATAAGCATTTTACTTTATTTAAATAGAAACAAAACCCTCGTGCTGGACCAATGAATGTTGAACTGCAAATACATATAATTGTTATATGTATGAAGTTAAAGGATTTTATTATTTATTTATTTTTTATATGTAAGTATATTACAAAACTTAATTTTGCTCGTTAAAATGTAAATTCAACTTATCTGCAGCGATGGAGAATTCCTCACGACTTCCCAAATATGACTAATTGTTTCGTTTGTCAAAACATTCCTAGGCAGCGAACATTTTCCTGCAAACAAAAATCTCAACAACAATGCCAATATGAGAGGCCGCTATGTTAACAAGTACATAGCAAAAGTGAGTTCTTTTTGTTGCAAAACAACAAATTGTCAAGGTTCTTTTACAAATTTGCATATTTGCCATCCTTGTTGATTTTCGTGAGCGCCTAGTACTTCGACAGCAATGTGCTTTCAAGGACGTTTTTTTATTTATTGGGATTTTGTGTTTTTATGTTTTGTAGAAAAAAGTGGGAAATTTCATTAGATAATCAAATAAATAAATCAAGCAAAAATAAAGCATTTTTTATTTTACTACTATATATTGTTTTAATGCAAAAATTTGAACATTTATTATATATTTTTTGTGTATCACTTTTTGAATCCAAAATTTCTAAAAATGGATTACGAAATCTTTATAGATCGACGAAGCGTTTTCAGTTTACCGCAAGACGAAAAAGTATTTTACGATAAAAAATAGATTCTAGCAAGTAGCAGGTGGTTCCATTCTAAATACGGTACTTTATATTTGTTGAATCTTATGATGAACTGACCACCATTGGTTAAGGAATCATAAGTCATGGTTTGATACGGTCTATTTTTTGAGAAAGGGAGAAATTTAGTTTCTATATGTGAAAAGTGTTAAAAGTGCCAACTATCGAGTATGACAAAATTATCTTCACATGTTTTCTGTTCGCTATTATCCTCTTGCGCTAATGTTAAGCAATTTTAAAAACATAAGAATATTGGAATTTATAAAAATTATATTGTCAATAAATATTTGTAGCATTATGAGTTTGAAAGCAGAATCAAAGCTACAACTTCCTAAACAAGTATGTAAGTAATTCAAAAACACTTCACTTTTGAACACAAAACTATTTATTGAAATTCAGAAGAATGCAAATCATAATTGTTTTTCTCTCATTGAATAGTTTTGCGTGTGTTTATTACACGTTTACAATACGAACATAATTAAAGGCACTCGAAAGGGAAGCAATTGGTTCGCAAAGTGCAGCGACCTTCACAGTCGTCCAACCATGCAACTCAAAAGCCACTCATAATGCAATGCAATCATACATACATACATATGTACAAACACTTGCGAATATTTAGAAAATTAATTTCGCTATATGAAGAAAAACATCGCGCCCCCATTTGAATGTCAGCGAATCCTCCAACCAGACCAATACAAACTATACCACCGGAGAGCAAACCGAATGGCACAAAAACAACAGCAAAGCCAACCAACCAGTCAACCACTCAAGCAGCGAAACGGGCCAACAATCGCACCACGTAACAGTCGAACAATTGAATAACCAAGCGTGGAATTCAAGGTGGATGGCTGCTTCGATGGTCATGAGGCACGGGAGAGTCGCTGAAGCGTCGTCACTCATAAAAAGTGCGGAATTTTCAATTTTTGATTTTTCTGCAAATAGCAAACGCAGAGACGTTGCTGTGAGCGGGAGGAAATCGGGAGAGGTAGGTCCCTCCGCGCACTGCCATTGCGCTTCGTAGGCGGCTTGCACGAATTGGACAGCAAGGGTTCACAAAATCAACAGAAAGCATTGAGAAAAGTCGCGTGCAAAAAACGAGGGTTAAGACTATGTATGGTCGTGTCTGGAGTCGGTTGTGAGGAAACGTCATAATACTTTATAAAAACATCGCTGCTAAACAAACCAATCTGTGAAAATGTAGAAATATATGAATATGCCTGCAGTACACACTAACTTACTCCTTTGTACGCATGCAAACACTTTCCAGTGAGTGAATGCATAATTTTCCTTTATCTGCTAATTCACAGACAGTGCAAACAATTGTTCGGAAATCATCTTGGCAACCAATTCAGTTTGTCTTCATGATTTCCATAACATTTTTGCATTACATTTTTTTAATTTCTTATCGTTTACGCTCTGCCTTAGTATGTGTGAAGAGTAAGGGAAGTCATACGGTGTGTTGAAGATGGAAATATGGATGGTATGACTTATACATATGTATGTATGTATATGTTGACTACTAGATTCGACTTGAAAATACTTAGATATTTCGTAAAAATACTTTACTCGTACCTTGGAACGATCTATACAATTCTGGTGAATATCAAGGTTTTTCTATCTTTGTGGCAAGTCGGTTTTTGATTAAAACCACAAACTCATAGATACTGTTAGAACAAAGTACATTTTAAACCAGAAAAAAATGTATAATACCCTTCACAAATACAAGGTTCCTTAAAGAAATTGATTTTGATTTTTTCCGATATTGACGGCGACGATAAATGAACAAGTTCCTGGGTACGTATTACAGATCGATATCTCAAAAAATGAATGGCTAGTTCGCGTATATACTCACATACGGACTTGTCCAATTCGACTCAGCTCATCACGCTGATCATGAATACACATGTATGTATATTTATGGGGTCCAAGTCTCATCCAACCGTACAGAATAGCTTTGCATGTTTTAAATGGCTCGAAGAAGTCCAGCTCGCTTGGTCTTAAGTTAGCAGGTTAAGAAAATTATAATCAGTATATTTAATGATACTGAGACTGACTGCGCTCCATTATGTTTGGTTAAAATCCATCCGATATGTTCGTTTCCGAAAAGGGTTTCTGACAGAAAGATTGTATCAAGTGCTCAAAGATTTTTTGCTCTTTAACAAGAGTGTTGGGTAATAACTATCGGTGGTCGAAACTTCAAAGTTGTAGACTATTTTGTATTTGGCTTAGAACCCATCATCAACAAGGACAAATATGTACTCGTAGACAAAATTTTCCTAAAAAAATCCTGGATCTGTGTAGACCTTTTTGGAAGTCTTCTAGAGGCCAACGAAAATAACATTAAAACAATCCTCTGATAAATATACAATAACCCATTAAAACAATACTCACACATTATTTAAGTTTCCATACCCTAATGTTTTTTTCTGAAGTCCATTGGACCATCTACATATAACGGGTGATTTTTTTGAGGTTAGGATTTTCATGCATTAGTATTTGACAGATCACGTGGGATTTCAGACATGGTGTCAAAGAGAAAGATGCTCAGTATGCTTTGACATTTCATCATGAATAGACTTACTAACGAGCAACGCTTGCAAATCATTGAATTTTATTACCAAAATCAGTGTTCGGTTCGAAATGTGTTTCGCGCTTTATTTTGTTCAGCGATGAGGCTCATTTCTGGTTGAATGGCTACGTAAATAAGCAAAATTGCCGCATTTGGGGTGAAGAGCAACCAGAAGCCGTTCAAGAACTGCCCATGCATCCCGAAAAATGCACTGTTTGGTGTGGTTTGTACGCTGGTGGAATCATTGGACCATATTTTTTCAAAGATGCTGTTGGACGCAACGTTACGGTGAATGGCGATCGCTATCGTTCGATGCTTACAAACTTTTTGTTGCCAAAAATGGAAGAACTGAACTTGGTTGACATGTGGTTCAACAAGATGGCGCTACATGCCACACAGCTCGCGATTCTATGGCCATTTTGAGGGAAAACTTCGGACAACAATTCATCTCAAGAAATGGACCCGTAAGTTGGCCACCAAGATCATGCGATTTAACGCCTTTAGACTATTTTTTGTGGGGCTACGTCAAGTCTAAAGTCTACAGAAATAAGCCAGCAACTATTCCAGCTTTGGAAGACAACATTTCCGAAGAAATTCGGGCTATTCCGGCCGAAATGCTCGAAAAAGTTGCCCAAAATTGGACTTTCCGAATGGACCACCTAAGACGCAGCCGCGGTCAACATTTAAATGAAATTATCTTCAAAAAGTAAATGTCATGAACCAATCTAACGTTTCAAATAAAGAACCGATGAGATTTTGCAAATTTTATGCGTTTTTTTTAAAAAAAAGTTATCAAGCTCTTAAAAAATCACCCTTTATGTAGATATATTGATACATACGTATCTAGTATAGTATCAGCAACTGTATCTAGTGCACAAATAAATCAAAAGCGAAAGCTCCAGGGTTTTAAATGCAGCAATGCTGAACTCATGTCTGTATATACAATAGCATGTATGTATAAATATACACACATTCATACATACATACATATGTACATATGTACCAAATTCATGCATACTTGCAAATCGACTTGCATGGCTATTTATGGAGATTTTAGTTCCATTATTCAAAACTCAAGTGATTTTCCAAGGCGTCATGCTTGATAGTTCAGATTACTGCCCGCATCCACGAGTACACGATGTGTAACAGCACACACATGCACACATACAAATCTACACTTGCTCAAATTAGTATGTGCGGCTGATATTACAAGATAGTGAGCGCTGCAATGCCAACAAATCGAGTACAATAAACATTTCTCACACAATTTTCACAAATGAAATGCATAAATTGAAATCTGAAACAAATAAAGCAAACACAATTACCCAGCGGCCGACGACTGGGACTGGCGATGAGCACGAAAATGGCTCGGAAAATTGTCGATCTGTAACGATAAGCTGGATGCTTGTACATTTTAATATTTTTACATGTGTGATTATATAGGGTGTGTCAACAGGTGTTGAATTTTTTTAAATAATAATATTTCGTGTCTGTGGATCTTGAAAATTAGAGCTAAACATATTTTATCACAGCTTTTTAAATTTTTGAAGATTTTCTAATTTAGTTAAATTAAGGCTTTAGTAAAATCTGAGCCTTAATATGTGCTAATGAACCTTAATATGTGCTAAATATTCAATTTTCGATTACTTTAAGTGATTTTTTTCTAATATATATTTTTTTATTTTTTCCTATAAAGTCACCCTATATTTAATAAGTGCAGTTACTGAGGCATACCGACCAACACAAAATTAAATGTGATTATAAATGTCGGTACAATATAAGTAAGTTGAAAGGCATAAATTCCTAGACGCAGGCAATATGACAGCATAATAAGGCTTTTCAGACGCTTCACGCTCTTGCGCGCTCTCAAGCAGTTACATGCGATAATGTGACTGTTAGCAGTAAAAGTGGCGGATTTCAACTTTTTTATAACCGTTGCATAAAATCGGAACTATTGCTTCTTAAGAGTTTTCTATTAAGGAGAGTTTCAAAAGATCGATTTGTTTTGGTTACATACCGGTTATAAGTACATATGAATATTTGAGAATATGTTTCAAAGATATGTGTTAATTTTTAGGAAATTTTCTTGGAGTAATCTGCCTTCAAAACTTTAAAACACTCTTTTCAGAGTTCGGGAGCACTTCTACAGAACGGCAGAACTGACTTGAAATTTTCAAATGAGATTACACTTACACTCTTATATACAGTTCTTTGTGAAACCATATCTATCATCGAGAGAAACGCCCTCGTGTTTTATTTCTATTTTATATATTTCACCGGGATGTCAAAAAGTACGAGAAGCAAGGTGTTGTTCTTCGATTAGCTAAAGCGGGATATTCGAGAAGAAAGAGTAGAGATGATTCTATCACATCTTCTTCCAAACAGCTTATTGTATGGATCCTTATCAGACAATGCCCAGTTAGAAGTTCTAAGAAGAAGTTTCCTAGACCTTTTACAATTTACCCTGGGCCAAAAAACCTTGCGACTGCACAGCTTCTGGTAATTGAGCAACGTTAGCTGGGCTGAGGCCCAACCGTTCACTAGTGAACCATAGGAAGCCAATGGCGTCGAAATTCAAGTCAGTGTAAGATTCGCGACCTGATAATCCACGTATATGGAATGAAACCAAAGTTTTCAGGGATTCCAGACTGTCCACGCTCTTAGTCAACATAGTACCGAGATTCTCTGAGTGTGAGGACGGCTTTCGAGGCCTGTTAAACTGTCGCCAATATTTTCGCGAGAGTAGTGTTTCCAAGGAAGTTTCACAGGGCCAAAGAATCGCAAAAAACGAGATTTTTCTGCTTTGCAATCTAACTGGTTAAGCAGTTAAATGAAGTTGCTCCTTTTCGTGACAATGCATGTTAGAAACTAAAGCTTTAACTTGATCTAGTTGCTAAACTTCCTTCAGTTTAAGTAACATAGCTCAAATTGGAAGTGATATTCTCCCAAAAAAAAAAGCGTCGCTCATAACTTAGCAATCAATTCCCGAAGACAACTGGAAGACCTTTCTTTACGTAACTTCACAATGTTAGATGAAATATTATTAAATGCTAAGGATTTATCACATCTTATAATTAATTGACTTCTTGAATTAATTTTCATAGTTTAGTAGTCTGGTAACTTTTCAAATCGAAAGCTTCTTGGAAACTTAAGTGCGTGTCTCATATGATTAGTGAGTAGAATAAAAATTAGCAAGCCAATTAAAGTTAAATTAAAGCTATCAGTCTTCGAGAAGGCTTTGTTAGACCTCGCTTGTGTAAGTACAAACGTGCGAACTATGCGGGCTCCCGCAATTACTAAATCACGTCAAAAGCTTTATTTTATGCGCATAATTCAATTAACACGATCATATGTGCGGAACTTTGACAGTGATGCTCCCTTGGAAAGAAGTGAGCGAAATGCGCATGCGCAGACGCGTAGCCACACTTTGCTGATTATACAGTTTCTTTAAAGCGCGTGAACACGTTGGCCATAACAGAAAATGCAAGAAAATATGAAAGTGATAGAAATACAGCGAAAGTCTAATGTGGGAGCCGTGTGCTGAATTTTGAGAGTGATTTCATACCTAGATATTAGGACGCTCAAAATTAGTCGAATAACCCAAAAATCGATTATTCGAATATCCGATTTGTGACCGTTCATATGAATATCAATCGATTAATACTATCCGAAAATGAGCGGTTATTTGAATAGTCCACGACTTATGTCTATCCGGATATTGCCAACCGAACATTATTATTCGAATAATGCCCTTTCCGGTTAATCCAGTCAGTCGAACATCACGAGCTCTACTGGATATGGAAAGTGGAAATAAATATGAAAAAATTATGTTTCAATGTACTTTCGGCAACAAGTGATCAAATTTGACCCGGACCGAGGAACAAAAAAACTACATTTTTACCTTTTGTAACACAAAACCTTATTTCTGAGGCAATACAAGTTTTGAATCATATTTATAATGCTACGTCTCGCCACCAGTAATGATGCGTTCGTTGAAAGTAAGGTTCTCAGCTGCCAAACACGCACTAATTGACATACTTATGATGACCAAAGTCATAATGAATATAAACAATTTTGTACTAATCGGTCATTGGTCATTTATTGGTTCGGCTTCAATGGACCAGTCCGGGTCATATTTGATCATATGTTATAGACCAGTCCGGGTCAAATTTGATCAAATGACAATTAATTAAAGTGTTTGATAAACACATTTTTTTTAAATACAAAAACAACAAAGTCTCATACTTGCAACAAAATAATTTTGCAAATGTGGCACCGCCAAATACTTGAAGGCATATCCGCCACGTCTCAAAATCGCGAGCGAAATTAGAATAAAAACAAGCAACGTCAAAGCGACGGCTAGTAGAGTGGCAGCAAGAGCAAAAATAGCGGCAGCGATTGACTGCTGTGCAACAATTGATGTCATTTGTTGCGTTGCCGCATTTTTCACCTACACACACGTATACACACACAAGCACAAATCCACCCATACAATGTATGCACTTTAAAAGTCCACAAATAATCAAATATTACAATTTATTTGTGCATATACCAAATGCATAGGCGCTTAAGTGTGTGTGTGTGTGTGGCGGCATGCTCATGTGTAACCGAGCGCACACGCTCCGCAACCTTGTTCCAAATTTTCCAAAACGCTGCGATTCATTGCTTTGATTTGTTGCGCGATTTTTTGTCGTATCCAAGTTGCTACTGCGATGTTTATGCTTACTGTTGTTGTTGTTGGGCCCCACGGGCGGCAAAATGAAATAAAGTTTAATTTAAGCGTCAATAACACCGAAGTGCACAAACGGCCATATTAAATCTTGACAGTCACTCAAAGCGTCACCTAAACGCGCAATCTGTCAATGTATTGGACACTCAATGAGTTCACCGGCTGACGGGCTGACGCTTCGCCACAGCGACTCTCTGTCTACCTGCCACATACACACATATGCTTTGGCTCTTTGGCTAGAGTGGCATTAGTTCATGTTATGGCTGAGCTATTGATACTAAAAACAAACATACAAAGCCATATTTACATACATATACTACACATAGATATTGGCATAGTTTTGGCTCCTTCTTATGACCCCGCCTTCGAGTGGCAAGCGCTATTGCGGCTGCAAGAACCTTAAAGGTAATTATTGACAGTTCACTTTTTGCTTGCAACTTCGGCAACATTTTTCGCTTTGCGTCTCAGGTTGCAACGGTAGTGATGTGAGAAATCAATCACGAGATTGACTGCTAAAGCGGTAACGGTAATTTAACTGTTCTTAAAGAGGGCAACTAAGTTAAGGACATCGGTTCAACTGAAGCCATAATTTACAAAAATAAAAAAAATTAATGATAATAAGCAAAAATAACATAATAAAATAAAGGGTGTTTTTTTGACATGTGGTTTTCGAAAAGAAAGGAAAGGCACATACATATATAAATGTTATGGCCAAGAACTTAGCTTTATTATAAAGTTAAGGGTTGCCATTATGTCTTAAAATATATTTCGACCAATTGACTGCTGCCGCTGACGCGAACCCTTTTGCAGCAATCGGCAACTCTATAAAGTTCTCCATTGACTGTAACATTATGACCGACTTCATTTTTGAAGAAATATGGACCAAAGATTTCCTTCACTCAAAAATCACACTAAACAGAGACCATGTCTTGCACGAGTTGGATTTTGTAAGCCCACAAACCAAGATCTCTTCGAGAAATCTTCCCTAAATTGAAATGGCGCAGCGCGAAGGTTACGCTCGCTGTCGGATGGACTTATTGGAGCCTTCTTCGATATTCTGCTTCACAACAGCAATAGCTTATTCGGTGCGTTTTATCCACTAAAGGAAAATTGGTGCGAACCCGATCCAAGCTTTCTCGAATTACTTACTCCACTATAAATCAAGTAAGAGCTGTCGAAAAGGTTAACTCCTAAAAATATTTACACTAATGTTGTCGCATTAAAAATATTTCCCTTTCAATATTATGCACTTCTGCCAGTGCTTCTTCCAATCATCGAAACACTTCTTAATTTCGATTTTTGGTATAGCCTATGAGCTTTTGACGAAAAATCGCAAAGCTCAAAAAACATCTCTAACCTTAGCGGTAGCTACATACCAAGTAAATAAGTGGGCTCACCAAACTGGCGAAATTTTAAGCTCCCCGTTACTTTTGAACACACCTAGTATGTAAGTAAATATCTTATAATCAAAAAAAAAACATTGATAATTAAAAATAAATTATTTTCAAATGATAAATTCAAGTAATATTAATTCTAATTAAATAAAGTACAATTAAAGAACAAAACAACCGTTATTATTATTGTTATTAAAACAATAATTTTTTATTACAATTTTCTGCACAACATGCCCTCACGAGGCATTAAGCAGATATAACAGGCTATTGACAGCTCATAGTGCATAAGAACTGACCCAGATGGGCAAGCGTTTGCGAATTTACACATGCAGTGGCGCATATGTATACATACAAGCAAGTAAGCAAGTGTTGGAAAAATTAATTTCAAACCAGCAAAGAAAACCATATTTGTATGTAAATTGATTTTTTAAGCCCAACGCGTGTGTATCTCGTTAACTTCGGGCGCATCTAAGCTATGATAAAGGGTGATTTTTTTGAGGTTAGGATTTTCATGCATTAGTATTTGACAGATCACGTGGGATTTCAGACATGGTGTCAAAGAGAAAGATGCTCAGTATGCTTTGACATTTCATCATGAATAGACTTACTAACGAGCAACGCTTGCAAATCATTGAATTTTATTACCAAAATCAGTGTTCGGTTCGAAAATTTTTTATCGACAAATTTTGTTCAGCGATGAGGCTCATTTCTGGTTGAATGGCTACGTAAATAAGCAAAATTGCCGCATTTGGGGTGAAGAGCAACCAGAAGCCGTTCAAGAACTGCCCATGCATCCCGAAAAATGCACTGTTTGGTGTGGTTTGTACGCTGGTGGAATCATTGGACCGTATTTTTTCAAAGATGCTGTTGGACGCAACGTTACGGTGAATGGCGATCGCTATCGTTCGATGCTAACAAACTTTTTGTTGCCAAAAATGGAAGAACTGAACTTGGTTGACATGTGGTTTCAACAAGATGGCGCTACATGCCACACAGCTCGCGATTCTATGGCCATTTTGAGGGAAAACTTCGGACAACAATTCATCTCAAGAAATGGGCCCGTAAGTTGGCCACCAAGATCATGCGATTTAACGCCTTTAGACTATTTTTTGTGGGGCTACGTCAAGTCTAAAGTCTACAGAAATAAGCCAGCAACTATTCCAGCTTTGGAAGACAACATTTCCGAAGAAATTCGGGCTATTCCGGCCGAAATGCTCGAAAAAGTTGCCCAAAATTGGACTTTCCGAATGGACCACCTAAGACGCAGCCGCGGTCAACATTTAAATGAAATTATCTTCAAAAAGTAAATGTCATGAACCAATCTAACGTTTCAAATAAAGAACCGATGAGATTTTGCAAATTTTATGCGTTTTTTTTTTAAAAAAAGTTATCAAGCTCTTAAAAAATCACCCTTTACAATACTCTTTAAATATAAAATGGTCTTGTGGTCGGACAGTTTTACGGCAGCTACTTGTAATCCATAGTGATCAAAAAAAAAAACAGATAAATATCTCAACAACTCATACACATATATTTTAAAGGGTCTCTGACATTTCCTTCTGGATGTCACAAGCTTCATGGTAAATTTGATATACCTTCTGGGCATGGAAAGGTAATGGAGATAAAGTCATATATGTTACATACGTTAAACTCACTCTTCCAAACTACTCTCCCGAAGCCAAACGTTGGGTATAAAAATACGAAAATCTTGCTAGCAAATGACAAAGCCACAAGGCACTTAAAAAATACGAGAAAATCTAAGCTAAATTGTTGCATTTGTTCTCATTTGGCATATGAAATGCGGCAATTATCGTTACGCCTTTTTTGTATTCTTTTGCAATTTTTCTTTGCTTTATTTTTAGCATTATTTGTTGCTGTTGTATATTTTTGCACAATTTTCCATTTTTACAGTAGCTCTTGCGGCGACATACTTGTGCCTACGTACCGCAAGTAAGTAGGTGTGTTTCTGTGTATGAGTGTGTGTGTGCGTATCCGCGAGTTAGCGATGAAGGCAATTGCAGTTGACAGCTTCTTGTGACGAATCAATGTACACGAATGCGCGCTTAGCTGCTTTGCTATTCACTTGACTGTCGAAACTGCCCCGAACTCCGCCCTCCGCCCAAGCAGCGCATGTAGCAGCACTCGTGCTGCAAGTTGTATGCATACGATACATAAACAAAGTAAAATGAGTGTGTGTGCTTGTTTGTGTGCAGTGGAAGCTCTCAATATTGCCATTGCCACATTTATATCTATGCAAACGTACTTATTCAGGTGTAAATATGTTTGTATATGTATACTCCATGTGTGTGTTTAAGCTGCTTCGGTTGCACTGTCGCCATCGTCAGCCGCAGCCACCGACGCTTTGCTCGTCTCAAACGGCATCATCCATCCAGCAATCGCTGTCCAAGTCGTCAGTCGGTCATCAATCGTCAATTGCTGTGAAATTGTGTATACCGTTATGGTGATAGTGAGGCGTTTATGCCCGCGAATAAAAATACCATATGTTAAGCGCAACAACAACAAAGGCGCATGGCACACAGGGAATTACGTTTACGCAGCCGTCTCATCAAACGTATGACTGCAGATTTATTTTTAGTGGGCTTTCCAAAGGCATGCCTAAATACATACATACTATGTTTATTAATAAACTTTCCATAATAATAAAGAGTACTTAATGAAATTATATTAAATGATTGCATTTTTTAAAATATCTTGTAATTAGTCACAGGCGTACTCGACGAGTATATTCAATAGTGTTCTGAGCGGATTCTTAGAATTTCATGAAGGTCATCTTTTCTTTCAAGCTTCAGTCTAGAATCTCAACCTGCAAACGTCGATGATATTACTTTACAGCAACAATATCTAAGAGCCTTGTTCTACAGGGTGTTCTAAAATGAACGCGAGATTTGGCGAAGCTAAAACACTATTCCGGTCACATTTTATATGAAATTTTCGAACTGCGGCCGCCAAGTTTCTATTATTTTTGAAATATAATAGTTCAGTAATGAAGACACATTGTTCTTTCGTCTAACGCTTCATTTTTACCAAGCCTAAACTATCAGTTATCAATCGGTTTTTTTGTTTGTTTTTTTTTGGGATTGTCTTTACTACATAAATGGCGGCCAATTTAATCTTGTGTTAATTTTGAGATACTCTGTAATTGAGTCCAGGTCCCAAGATAAACATTCCCTGGTTCATTCTGTACAGTTCTGAGCTCCCAAGGTTTGGAAACACGAAAACCCATATTCATATTGCATATTAAGACCGATATAAAATATGTATGTATAGTTCTATCTACCGGGTTTTCCAATGGGGATGATATGATTTCGAAGTGTACCGCTGACAGCTGACAGTTTAAGCTTAATAAAAATGAGTTGTTACACGATAAACAACGTGTCTTCGTTATTGAATAAATTGCTGATTTTGGGATCATCCTGTGCTGTGATGCAAATTTTCACTTTGATGGCTCCGAAATTGCCGCTTTTGGGGTTCCCATAAATCATTGCCAAAAAACAAATGCATCTACAACGTGTCACTGTGTGGTAGAGATTTGAGCTGGAAGCATAAATGGACCATATTTTTTCGAAAATGACGCTGGTTACTGATGATCGATATCGCGACATGATTTTCCAGTTCTCTTTACCGACATTCGATGATATTGATGTGGTCAATATGTGGTTTCAACAAGACGGTGTCACCCGGTGACAGCCCGTGAAACACTTCAATTACTGCATGAGGTTTTTCTAGATCGTGTACTTTCTCGGTTCGGTGGTCTGAATTGGCTCTTAAAAGAAAGGAACGTCGGTAGCCAGAAAGAAAACTGAACTGAAACGATTTAGTTATGTCCGTTTTTCTGAATGTATGCGAACTCTTAACTCAGTTTTGAAGATATGGATCTGAAATTTTACACGGGTCTTTTTGTCGAACCGCAGATGTTAGACCTCTATGGTATATAGTTGTCATACAAAATTACTGATAAAAACCAAAAAAGTTCTTGTATCAAAACTTTTTCTACTTGTGAAAGGTATTATATACATATGGACACGACGCAAACGAAGTAAATATTTTTTCTAGTTTTCATATGGTTTTTTACCTTAAACAATTCATACTCGTCTGCTCAACAAAGTCGTTGGTGAACAAAAGAATTATCACCGCACTTTCCAGTTTTTGTCTAATGTTTCATCAACTCGCACATAGAACTTGTCGCAATTAGTCAATATTTTGAATTTTTACTGTTGTGCACTTAATTGTTTTAAAGTTTCGGTGCGCTTAAATGGCCTACAGTCAACAAAGAACAGGTTCGTCGATTAACATAGCTACTCGGATTCGTAAGTCAGTAAATGCAAGTGTCTATTTGATCAAACCAGACGCTGCACACAGTGAACATTAAAACAACAATAAACCCACAAACAAATACCAGACAAATTGCTCAAAGAATCAAGCGAAAATGTCCAAAAATGTGAGAAATAAACAAACAGTAATACATATCTACGCAAACAAACACTCGTTTGGCCAATCAGTGTTGGGTTATGTTAGGTCCCATAGCTGTAGCCGCCATCCAGCGCTGCTGTTTGGCAAATTTATGCGCTCTTAATTAATTTTGCAACAATAGCTAAATGTTGTCGATTAAAATGCGCCAAATGTGAGTTAATGGATTGGTCGTAAAGTTCCGCGGCGGTAGTCAAATGCGCGCTACAACCCATCAAACGAGTATACACGAGTAGTTATTGATCTAGCCGATCGTTACGCAGACACTTTTATGGCGATAGCAATTTGAATGAACAGAAATTAAATTTGCATTATTTTCGGGAAGAACATTAAATGCTGCGCCAAATGCCAATTTCAGTTAGATTTAAGAGCAGAAAGCTGTTGTTGTCGAGTGCAATTTAATATTAATAAAATAACTTGTGACAGGGTTAAGTTTAATTTCATGGTTTTGGGTAGTAAAAGTATGGATATATATATTTCGATATGTATGTATGTTAGGGTGCTTCAAAAAAAAATTTTGATTTTTTTTTTAACTCTTACCCCTTCAAATGTTAGTGATTGACAAACAAAAAATCCTCCCTCAAGCCAGACGCTTTAGCTTAACTCTAAGCGGTCGCTATTTTTTTTTAGGTTCCCATACATTTAACATAGAAATTTTCATATTTTCATTCAAAAAAAAATTTCGCCAACTAATTTTTCGTTTCTCAAAGTAACCGTCACATATTCATAAAGTCGGCTTTTCAAACTTTAAAAATTGCCGCGAAATACAAATGACCTCGACATTTTTCTAATAGCTCTCCGCTCTCTTGTTAGTGCTCTTTAATCGAGAGAATATATGCACATCTCCCAAAAGTAGTACTACGGCTGATTATGTTTGTCTCTTTTTGATCCGTTTACCACCATCGTCTATCAGTAGCATGTTCGATTGTCTACTCTCAAAAGCATTTTGAATCGAACCGAATAGTTTTGAATTTTTCATATGCTATACTATAGTTTCATTAAAACAATAAAGGGAGGAGAAGAGACTTTTTTCATTAAGAAAAACACTTGGTGTCATCACTTATAAATTCAGGTGGTCAGGGTAATCCCTATGACAGGATGATCACAGATAAAAAACGTCTGCCTCGAGAATGAAATATATGGTAAATAAGCCAATCTTCAAAAGAACAACGGTAAGTTAGCTGTGTTTCGGGTCATTACATAACACCTTTTATCTTATTAGCATTGACGTCAGTCAAGTTACTTGACTATCATCAGGATGAAAGGAGAAAATATGGAACGACTTTACTTCACCAGTTATATCCATAAAAATCTGTAGTTTTGTATAGATGCTTTGTCAGAAACTTTCTCCAGATTTCAGAAAACTCCATATAATAAACCATCAAAACATTGACTTTTATATTAGTGCTGCTTGTAGTTCAACAATTTTTGAAATGTGTTTTTTCAATATTTTCACTGTTTGTTTCACAAAATTGAATAAATATTCCTTGAAAATTTCAAAACTTCCAATATAGTGGGTTTTTAAAATCCCAAAAAAGCAATGATTTTTACGCAGTCACACTAGGTCTGTATCTTAATAGTAAACATTTATTATGGAAAGTGAGTTGAGCCTTAACGATAAATATCGCAGTCGAAAGAACAATAAGTTGTACGTGATGTAAACATTGATCAGCGAATCAGGAACCAGTGGCTGCGTTGGCTAGGCCTTGTGTGTGTGCCGAATGGATGAAAACACTCCAACTCTGAAAGTGTTTCGGCGCAGTATCCACCGAGAAAAGCAGAGGAAGAGGAAGACCGCCACTCCGTTGTAAAACTCAGGTGGAGAAGGAACTCGCTTAACTTGGAATCTCCACTTGGCGCCATGTAGCGAAATGATAAAACGACTGGCGCGCTGTTGTAAAATCGGTTATAACCGCCTAAGCGGAGTCTTCGCCAATAGAGAAGATAATGAGTTGAAATGTTGAAATTATAATCATAATATGTTTTCGAGTATGTAATAAAAGATGAACGACGGAAGCCGAATAAGAACCAGTTATTTCGTTTGAAAGAAAAAATAACAAAAAACGAGATCTGAAGTGAAAAATGTGGCCAATATTTTTATATCTGCTTACAAAATACAGTATATCCAAAATGAGGTCTAAAATCTGAGGCACAAAATGAGTATAGGCTAGTGCTATTTCATAAAAAAGAGCCGTAAAGTTTTCAACCACTACTAAATAGCTGACGGAAACCTAATATTAGCAATGAGTTCCGAGTTTTGACATTGGCTTTGGATATATCATATAGAAGTATATATATATTCATATGTAATGAATTTAGGTATAAATGTGTTACTCATAAACATATTTGGGTCGGACATAAATATTTTCCCAAGAGTCTGCAGCATCTCTTTGTTAACGGCATTTATTTAAATTGATTTATCTCATTGTTTGCTGTAACTCCATTCAAATCACGGCATTGTGAGAGTCCAATTTGATTTCCTTGTTTACATGAGTCATTAAAAAGAGTTTTGTCAGCGCAGTAATAAACCCAATTTAAGATGTCAGAGCAAAAGGAACAACAAAATAAAACATATGTAAAACCACACAAGAGAACTGAGGTGACAGCGTGGGAAAGGACGCAACTGGCGAACCAACACACACACACATACAGTGAACTGACAAAAAATGCGCAATTCGAATGTGTGGCAATACTTAGCAGGCGAACTATAAAAATCTGGCACAACACTAACCACAATCACACTGGGAAAACAATAACAACAACGGCGGTAAGCACTGTTGCATTT